>NC_041387.1:53988598-54009848 GCF_002162155.2 Triticum dicoccoides
GTGCCACGTGGTGGGCCTTTGGTTCCGGTTCGTGTTGAACCGGGACTAAAGGGGGGGGGGGGGCTTTAGTCCCCACCCTTTAGTGCCGGTTTCCAGAACCGGTACTAAAGATCTTTACGAACCGGTACTAAAAGTCGTTTTTCTACTAGTGCGCGAACCCGACGGGTAAAAACCCTATTAGGGTAAGGGTTTGGGAAAGGTAAATACCCATGGGTTTGTATATGAAAAAGATACCCAACAGGTAAGCCGGGTACGGGTACAGGAAGGCAATACCCATACCCGTGTACCCGCCTACCCGTATATTAGTACATCTAATAGGTAGGTCTCCTATGCCTAACCTCTCCACAACCCGCACAAAAAATCCTCTACCCTCACCCACCCGTCATGTCGTGATACTCATCAAAATTAGCCTGGACCTCAACCATCCATTTTCGCACATTTTCGGGATCACAAGCTAGTAAGCTACACATGGAACAGAATGTCGCAATATCAGGTCACATACCATTAATCTCAATCTAGCTCAAATTATCAATTACGAGACCAGATTGCAGATGTCGCACGTGATAACCTACTGACATTGCCATAGAAATTCTAAGATAGCTAATTATTGAATCATCTCATGAGAAGCAATCACAAACTTCAAATTAGCTCAACAATGAAATATAGTACTCCCTTTGATTCATATTACAGTCTAATACATCCATTTGAGCGACAAGTAATATGCACCAGAGGAAGTATCATACCTTTTCTCTCTTAACCATTTCTTTGTTTTCTGAAAATCCTCCTAGCACAACATGTGGACGTGTGGACGGCAAGGCGCACGAGTTTGCGTTCGCGGTGACCAACGTCGTGGGCGTGTGGTATGTCGACGCCAACCTCCACCTTTGGCTGGACCCCGGGGGCACCGTGACGACGGAGGGCCTCGTGAGCTATGCCGCACCGCCGGCGAACACGACGTCGTCAAAGTCTGCCGACCCCGTCGACACCCACTACCAGACGACGGCGAACCGACTCGTCTCTGTCACGGGGTGGGTGAAGTCATCGTGCGGGAACATAACGACCAACGCCACGAGGACGTTTTCCCTCTCCTCACCTTCGAGATGCTGGACCTGACCATCGTTGCGGACACCGGCGCCGTCGCCACGGACGGCGCCGGCGGCGTCCTGTACTCGGCGCAGACTCATGGGAACTTCCCGCTTGGCTGGGTCTATCAACAGAATATTCTAACCGTCACGCACGGGTTGGAGGAGACGACGGTGGCCGCCGGCCGGTGGTCGTCGACGCCGCCGTACCAGTCGCTACGCACCACAGAGAGCAGCCTCATGGAGGATGAGGAGGGAGGAGGTAAGTCATGGGGCGTCCGGCAGACGTACAGGTACAACGCCACCGACGGGTGCTATTTCAAGAACATGACCAACAACAACTACAACGTTGTGTCGGACCAGTCCAATGAGTTCCATGTGAAGGGGGTGACATCTGCCGGAGTTGGCCCTGTCACGGCCGCGCCACCGACGGTGAATCTTCCATAATTACTTTTAACCTTTTCCCGTATTTTTTAATAAAAAATGCTAAAAATAAGGAGAATTTGGCCATCGTGATTAGGGTCGCTTTTTTTTAACTTTAGTGAAATTTAACCGAACCTGTTTTGCCAACTTCAAGAGATTCCGAGTTTGAAACGTGAACCTTTGTGGAGAATCGTTTGTTGCTTTAAGATGTGTGTCGTGACGTGTCAGGATCCCAACAGAGTTGGTACTCGATGAGAAATAAATCGAGTCTCATAAGATTTTTCATCCAAAATGCAGGGCAATGAGTCGGTTCATGCGATTCACTACTTTTAAAGGGAACAGTGGAATTTTGCTTCCACGTGAACACACAAGTCAGAAGTTGAAAACGTCGTGCATACACCTAAAGTATAATGCACATAAAAGTGTTGGCGTTTATACTGGCAGCCCATCAAAGAAAACAAGATACTCCCTCAGTCCGAAAATACTTGTCATCAAAATGAATAAAAAGGGATGTATCTAAAACTAAAATACGTCTAGATACATCTTCTTTTATTCATTTTGATGACAAGTATTTCCGGACGGAGGGAGTAGTAAATTGTTCGTCGGAGAGATCATCAAAAAAAAGTGTCATGGCCGCGCTACCGACGGTGAATCTTCCATAGCTACTTTTAATTCCCGTATTTTTTAATAAAAAATACTAAAAATAAGGAGAATTTGGCCATCGTGATTAGGGTTACTTTTTTAACTTTAGTGAAATTTAACCGAACCTGGTTTGCCAACTTCAAGAGATTCCGGGTTTCAAACGTGAACCTTTGTGGAGAACGGATTGTTGCTTTAAGATGTGTGTCCTGACGTGTCAGGATCCCAAGTTCCCAACAGAGTTAGTACTCGAAATAAATCGAGTCTCGTAAGATTTTTCATCCGAAATGCAGGGCAATGAGTTGGTTCATGCGGAACAGTGGAATTTTGCTTCCACGTGAAAACACAAGTCAGAATTGAAAACGCCGTGCATACACCTAAAGTATAATGCACATAAGTGTCGGGGTTTATGCTGGCAGCCCATCAAAGAAAATAAGATAGTAAATTGTTCATCGGAGTGATCGTTGAACTTGAGCTTATTGATAAAGGACGGGCGGACATAATGTTTACATATCTTTTCAAAGGTCCCTACCCTTCATGTATAGTTTAGAGTTATATGCGTATCCTATGGGTCTCCACCAACCAGGATACTGGTCAGTCCTGGCAGGTGGGCCCACCCGACCAGAATGTGCGGTCCAAGGACATGAACATACTTGAAGCACAAGTCAAGGAGGCCGGACGATTCAAATCAGCTCGGATATTGCGGGATACTTGTTGTAATCCAACTCAGATTGCTTTCCACGTAACAACCCACTAGGATTAGATTCAAACCGACTTGTAAACCTAGGTCATCATCCTATATAAGACGGCCAAGGGCGCCTCCTGAGGCAACATGGCAATGGGTATCCGCAACCCGCCACTAGTAAAAAAACTACTTTACGTGAGACACATTAGTCCCGGTTTGTAAATGAACCGGCACTAATGGTACCATTAGTCCCGGTTCGAATGGCTATGCATTAGTCCCGGTTCATTTGTGACCTATGATACCAGTTGATGGTTCCAACCGGTACTAAAGGGGTCATGGCCTTTAGTACGGGTTGGTGGCTCCAACCGGTACTAAAGACCCCCCCCCCTTTAGTACCGGTTGGAGCCACCAACTGGTACTAAAGGTGGTGCGCTGCCACCCGCAGTGCACAATGTTTAGTCCCACCTCGCTAGTTGAGAGGAGCTCGCACCGGTTTATAAGCCCCGCCGCGGCTACCGTGTCGAGCTCCTCTCTAAGCAGGCCTTTGTGGGCCTATTGCAAGTCTTCTGCCCTATGGGGCCTACTGGGCCGTACGGGCCAGCATCCTGGCCCAACTAGAGGTTGGGTTTCTAGTCATATGCAGGCCGTGCCGGCCTAGTAGGCGGGATGTTTTTGCTTTATTAAAAAAAAACAACGTGCCTCGTGCCACGTGGTGGGCCTTTGGTCCCGGTTCGTGTTGAACCGGGACTAAAGGGGGGGGGGCTTTAGTCCCCACCCTTTAGTGCCGGTTTCCAGAACCGGTATTAAAGATCTTTACGAACTGGTACTAAAAGTCGTTTTTCTACTAGTGCGCGAACCCGACGGATAAAAACCCTATTAGGGTAAGGGTTTGGAAAAGTTAAATACCCATGGGTTTGTATATGAAAAAGATACCCAACAGGTAAGCCGGGTACGGGTACGTGAAGGCAATACCCATACCCGTGTACCCGCCTACCCGTATATTAGTACATCTAATAGGTAGGTCTCCTATGCCTAATCTCTCCACAACCCGCACAAAAAATCCTCTACCCTCACCCACCCGTCATGTCGTGACACTCATCAAAATTAGCCTGGACCTCAACCATCCATTTTCGCACATTTTCGGGATCACAAGCTAGTAAGCTACACATGGAACAGAATGTCGCAATATCAGGTCACATACCATTAATCTCAATCTAGCTCAAATTATCAATTACGAGACCAGATTGCAGATGTCGCACGTGATAACCTACTGACATTGCCATAGAAATTCTAAGATAGCTAATTATTGAATCATCTCATGAGAAGCAATCACAAACTTCAAATTAGCTCAACAATGAAATATAGTACTCCCTTTGATTCATATTACAGTCTAATACATCCATTTGAGCGACAAGTAATATGCACCAGAGGAAGTATCATACCTTTTCTCTCTTAACCATTTCTTTGTTTTCTGAAAATCCTCCTAGCACAACATGTGGACGTGTGGACGGCAAGGCGCACGAGTTTGCGTTCGCGGTGACCAACGTCGTGGGCGTGTGGTATGTCGACGCCAACCTCCACCTTTGGCTGGACCCCGGGGGCACCGCGACGACGGAGGGCCTCGTGAGCTATGCCGCACCGCCGGCGAACACGACGTCGTCAAAGTCTGCCGACCCCGTCGACACCCACTACCACACGACGGCGAACCGACTCGTCTCTGTCACGGGGTGGGTGAAGTCATCGTGCGGGAACATAACGACCAACGCCACGAGGACGTTTTCCCTCTCCTCACCTTCGAGATGCTGGACCTGACCATCGTTGCGGACACCGGCGCCGTCGCCACGGACGGCGCCGGCGGCGTCCTGTACTCGGCGCAGACTCATGGGAACTTCCCGCTTGGCTGGGTCTATCAACAGAATATTCTAACCGTCACGCACGGGTTGGAGGAGACGACTGTGGCCGCCGGCCGGTGGTCGTCGGCGCCGCCGTACCAGTCGCTACGCACCACAGAGAGCAGCCTCGTGGAGGATGAGGAGGGAGGAGGTAAGTCATGGGGCGTCCGGCAGACGTACAGGTACAACGCCACCGACGGGTGCTATTTCAAGAACATGACCAACAACAACTACAACGTTGTGTCGGACCAGTCCAATGAGTTCCATGTGAAGGGGGCGACATCTGCCGGAGTTGGCCCTGTCACGGCCGCGCCACCGACGGTGAATCTTCCATAGTTACTTTTAACCTTTTCCCGTATTTTTTAATAAAAAATGCTAAAAATAAGGAGAATTTGGCCATCGTGATTAGGGTCGCTTTTTTTAACTTTAGTGAAATTTAACCGAACCTGTTTTGCCAACTTCAAGAGATTCCGAGTTTGAAATGTGAACCTTTGTGGAGAATCGTTTGTTGCTTTAAGATGTGTGTGGTGACGTGTCAGGATCCCAACAGAGTTGGTACTCGATGAGAAATAAATCGAGTCTCATAAGATTTTTCATCCAAAATGCAGGGCAATGAGTCGGTTCATGCGATTCACTACTTTTAAAGGGAACAATGGAATTTTGCTTCCACGTGAACACACAAGTCAGAAGTTGAAAACGTCGTGCATACACCTAAAGTATAATGCACATAAAAGTGTTGGCGTTTATACTGGCAGCCCATCAAAGAAAACAAGATAGTAAATTGTTCGTCGGAGAGATCGTTGAACTTAAGCTTATTAATAAGGGCGGGCGGACATAATGTTTACATATATTTTCAAAGGTCCCTACCCACCATGTATAGTTTAGAGTTAGGGGTATGTGTACCCTATGGGTCTCCACCAACCAGGATACTGGTTGGTCCTGACAAGTGAGCCCGCCCGACCAGAACGTGCGGTCCAAGGACATGAAGATACTTGGAGCACAAGTCAAGGATGCCGGACGATTAAAATCAGCTCGGATATTGCGGGATACTTGTTTTAATCCGACTCAAATTGCTTTCCACGTAACAACCCACTAGGATTAGATTCAAACCGACTTGTAAACCTAGGTCGTCAGCCTATATAAGGCGGCCAAGGGTGTCTCCCGAGGCAACATGGCAATCGGTACCCGCGAACCCGGCGGGTAAAAATCATATTAGGGTAAGGGTTTGGGAAAGTTAAATACACATGAGTTTGTAAATCAGAAAAAATGTACCCAATGGGTAAGCCGGGTATAGGTACGGGAAGTCAATACTCATACCCCATTGTATCCGCCTACCCGCATATTAATACATCTTACAGGTAGATCCCCTATGCCTAACCTCTCCACAACCCGCACACAAAATCCTCTACCCTCACCCACCAATTGTGTCGTCACACTCACAGAACACAAACCCCATCCCCCCATCTCGCCTCGGCTAAAATGCATGCTAAATATACATGCTAAAATGTTGTATTTTACATACTGAAATGCTGAAATAATACATGGTAAAATGTGAACTAAAGGTGACTGGGATGGGTATTTTTACCCGCGGGTATTACCCGTATCTGGCTAGGTATGGGTATGGGAACAATATGAAACCCGAGGTGCGGGTGCGGGTATGGGTTTGGGCAAAAAATATTGGGACATGTACTGGTTTGGGCAAGCATTACCCGCACCTGAACCCTGCGGGTGCCATGCTGAGGCCGAGGGCATGTCAACCTTACAGACAATACAATCCAGCGAAATACAGGACATAGTGTATTACTCTCTGAAGGCCCAAACCTGTCTAAACCGTCGTGTTCTCGCAATTACCTTTGAGTTCTTGGTCTAGCAATCCTCTCTGCCTATGAATCAACCAGGTAACCCCCTGATGGACTACCGGGTTACTAAATCCGACAGTTGGCGCACCAGGTAGGGTTGATTGTGAGATCCTCCCCAACGAGCTTGATGGCATCTCACCCCTATGTCATCTTCCTCGAGAGCATGAAGGACTTCCTCGCCAATCCGATCTAGCTCCGCTTCGGGAGCATGCCGGCGGACTCCGATTCCACCGCCTTCATCGCCGACTCGGCGTCTGCCACCAGCTCAGCATCCATTGGATCTACTTCGACGGAGCAAGATCTTCATCCGAGGATCATCACGCCGCTTGCCCACGCCAGATCGGAGAACTCTCTCTTTCTCAGAGGATCCCACATGTCCTCGCGGCAACTCACCCACCCACTCCCGACCTGATCGTGGGGCTAGATCGCATCACCAACACCATTGCTGAATGCATCAACCTCTCTGAAGCGGCACTACGCCCAACAAGGTCAGCGCATGGTCCTTCCCGCGCCCCCTTCAGTCTGAGGAACTTGGCTGCCACATTTTCTGCAAAAATCGCGCAGTCTCTTCATATCCAATCTGAAAATCCACGCGAACCCGCCCAATTTCCAGACTGTGGCGAGTTCCAGATCCCCCGAATCATCCTAAATCCAAGACCTTACGGGGACGTCATCGAGACAAACTCCACCACACTAGATCGCGAAGCCTTCATGGTCTTTGGTGACAACCTGCTACTAACGCCCAGCAATGCCAACAACCTGCTGCTAATGTCGGGGCCAAGGCAGTAGGCAACCGGCGCCGACCACCACCCGTAGGCAACACCGACCCACTGTGCACCAACAATAGTAACAACGCTGACCAGGACGATGCACATGGCAGACGTAGGCGCCTAGTGTCATTGTCAAAACCGGCGGATCTCGGGTAGGGGGTCCCGAACTGTGCGTCTAAGGCTAATGGTAACAGGAGACTGGGGACACGATGTTTTACCCAGGTTCGGGTCCTCTCGATGGAGGTAATACCCTACTCCCTGCTTGATTGATCTTGATGATATGAGTATTACAAGAGTTGATCTACCACGAGATCGTAGAGGCTAAACCCTAGAAGCTAGCCTATGGTATGATTGTTGTTGTCCTACGGACTAAACCCTCCGGTTTATATAGACACCGGAGGGGGCTAGGGTTACACAGAGTCGGTTACAGAGAAGGAGATCTACATCCGAATCGCCAAGTCTTGCCTTCCACGCAAAGGAGAGTCCCATCCGGACACGGGACGAAGTCTTCAATCATGTATCTTCATAGTCCAACAGTCCGGCCAAAGTACATAGTACGGCTGTCCGGATACCCCCTTATCCAGGAATCCCTCAGTAGCCCCTGAACCAGGCTTCAATGACGATGAGTCCGGCGCGCAGATTGTCTTCGGCATTGCAAGGCGGGTTCCATCTCCGAATACTTCAAGGTAACTTCCGAACACAAGAATCGTGCCTGGCTCTGCAAGACAAATTTCACATACCACCGTAGAGAGAACAATAATCCACGAATCTAATCTGCTGACAACCCTTTGTAGAGTGACATCATGCCATGGCCCGACTTTTATTCAAACCATTTCTTATAACCAGCTACCGCACACATTGTGAGGCGGTTTCTTCGGCACGTCTTGTCAAAGCAGAGATCGTGTCCCCCTTATCGCGGGACTCTCATCAATACGAGTGTGGGTAAACCAACCGCACCACCAAACACGGTGAGTGGGGAACGAGCAGGTTTTATTAGGCAAGCGTGGAGGCGCAGAGTTTCATTGTCTTTATAGGGACGAAATGCCTCTCCCTTTTTACCCACGCCTTCTCCTTCTGCTCGTCCATTCTCTTTCGCTTGAGCCCTAACGCCCGAGCGTTCATATTCTCCACCATCAAAGGTTCTTCCGAAAATGTCCTGATCCGAAGCAGGAGGCAAGTGGATGGCCTCTACTGTCTAGGAGAAGGATATCAAAAAGTTTCGGGAGGCCGGGTACCTGGCCCAGAAGATCGGCCACCACCTTCCGGCGGCGGGACAGATTGTCCCTACTTCGGAGTCCCATGAGAGGGTCATGTTCCTTCCTCATTTTGTCCGTGGGCTCAGGTTTCCCCTTCACCCATTTGTTCGTGGCGTCATGTATTATTATGGGATCGGTTTCCATGATCTATCCCCCATTCCTTCCTCAACATCTCGACGTTTATTGTCGTGTGCGAGGCCTTTCTCCGCCTCGCCCCACACTTTGGCTTATGGATGAAGATCTTCAATGTGAAGCCCAAGGTGGTGAACGGCGAGCACGCCGAGTGCGGAGGTGCCATGGTGAGCAGGATGCCCAAGGTCACATGGCCAACAGGCACTTTCAATGATTCTGTCAAAGAGTGGCAGCAACAGTGGTTCTATATCACTGAGCCGCGTGGCAAGAAGTGGGCCCCTGTTCCCGAGTTCCGATCCGAAGCCCCTTTGCGGCTTACGTCCTGGCCCGAGAAGGGCTTGAACTGGTTCTCATCTGACGAATTGTCGGTGATCCAGACACGAGTCAAAGGCATGGAAGATAAGGCCATCAGGCTTGTTGATGTAGTCTAGGTGATGTTGGTCCGCCTGGTTCTTCCCTGTCAGCGCCGAGCCTGCAATTTGTGGGAGTATGACCAGGCCGAGTACCAGACCCTGCGAGAGCTTTACGGATCCTCGCACAAGGACATCTGGAAGGTGCTTTTTAAGTCCGGCAAACCGTGGACGGACTCCGCCGCGGACCGCGGGTACCAACTGTCCCGCCCCGCAAGTCCGGTAAGTAGTCATTATATTTTGTCCATCCATATGTTTCATTGTTATATCCCGGGGAAGATGCCCTAACGTGCTTCCCATAATCATCTTAGGGATGGACAAAGAAGACGGGAAGGATACACTGTCCAGCCCTGCTGCCAGAAGAACCGGCCGGACCACTTCTGACGAAGATGCTGGTCCCGGCGCCTTACCAGGCGCCAAAGAAAGAGGTCCATAAAGAGGCCAAGGAGACCAGGGGCGGCCTGCGTCATCGTAGGGCTTCAGATACAAAATCCGAAGACTCCAATACCCCTCTCTCCTCTGAAGAGAAAGAGGAGGAGGAAGATGAGTCCCCCACGGGGGGAGGAAAGAAAAGGATGGCCTCCTCATCTTTAGAGGCCGAATTGCCTAAGAGGGGAAAACTCCCCTGCCAGAGGCATCCACTACGGCTACCGACAGCAGCCCGAAGTGGGATCACAAGGCCCAGCCCCTGGAAAACTCATAAGTGCACAAAATCCGAACACGTCTATGCTTCCCGGATTACCAAGGCACAAATAGATTAATTGGTGACATACTTTTTGCAGCCCGGTCAGGTCTCGCACCGAACAGTCCTCATCGGAGGATTCGTTGGGCTCAGATGCCCTTGAGAGTGAGACACCTCCGAGGTCCCCTTGCCCGAAGCTCGGACATGACACTGAGGTGTCGTCCCAAAAGGAGCTAAACCAGGAGGGGCGTACGGCAGGGGCCGGATACACGGGTGCGGCGGCTCCTCTGAGTGTCGATGGCGGGGGCGATATTGGATTCAGCCCACAGCCGGACACAGCTCCAGAGACCTTTGAGGCTCCGGGTTTAGGCGGGCAGCACCCCTTGACTAGAGGAGGTGATCCTGCTCCACCGGCGACCTCTGCCCAACCAGAGGTGCCGCACAACTTTTTGACAGCGCTAAAGAGCGCTTCCATCATTGATGAACATCGCGCCCTTATGGGCGCGGTAATTGAGAAGGTTCAGGCCATCGAAAGTGGACTGAATGAATCCTGCATCAGCCTTATAAAAGGCTTGGAGGTAAGTTTTTAGGAGTTTTTAGAAGATGTGCCATAGTATAGATAGTAGCCCCTGATACACTGTCCGGTGAAAGAAAGAACCGGACAGGGGATCGAAATATCCTCTCATAGGAGACTCAACACATGACATATATTTCTTCCTTTATAAACAGGCGTCTGCGGCGACTACCGCCTCTCATATCGCGGAAGTGTCCGGACTGAAGCAGAGTCTGGAGCAGGCCAAAGAAGAACTTGGCCAGGTGAAGAAGAAGTTGGAGGACCATCAAGGTATGTCGAAGCCTTGTTTAATGTTTAGCACAATGAAGCGGGTGTGCCTAATGAAAATATGTATATTGCACGCTCTAGGGACGAATGCCGAAATTGAGGCGTTAAAGAAGGCTGTAGCCTTGGCTGAAAAGAAGGCCGCTGGGGAACAGGCCCTTCGCGAGAAGCACGAGGCCAGGGTTATTGAAGCTGAATGAGAGCTTCGGGAGGCCGTGCAGAAAAGCGAGACTTTGGAGCAGAGTCTGTCATTGAAAGAATCCGAACTCACCCAAGCTCTCCAAGCCGCAACTGATGCTCGGGAGGAAGCCCAATATGCTCTGAAGGACATTCAGGAGGCAATGAATATTGCGGCTGGTAAGGCCTTTTCCTATTTAGAGCATTTATTGATGTCGTAGCAGAAAAAATTCGAGGTGACCAATTGACTTCTGATCTCTCCAGGGGCGTTTGCGGATCTTCCGCGCAGCATATCTGATGCTGCTCAATTCTATCGAGCTGAGGAGAAGAAGACTGCGGAAAAGCTGTTCTGGTCATAGTACTTGGCGCCGAATTATCCGGTGCCATCCATCGATCAGCTGAAGCAGCTGGTCGAACTGCACCAGGCGGCCGAACTAGCCATAAAGGATCTGATTATCCGGCTATGGCCCGCCCAGCCTATTTCGAGCAGTTACTTTGGGATCGTGAAGCGAATTGCGAGTGCCTGTCCTCGGCTTGACACCATTAAGAGGTCGGTTTGTATAGAAGGTGCGCGAATGGCATTTGCCCGCGCGAAAGTGCACTGGGGAAAGATGGATGCTGAAAAGCTGATGACCGAGGGACCACCCGAGGGGAAGGAGCACCGCAAGCCTGAACTATATTACGATGGTGTCCTGAAAGGAGCCCGCCTTGTGGCGGAGAACTGTACCAAAGACATTGTATTTCCATGAAGGCAATCACGTTGTCCTTTGTAAGGTGGAACATAGTCACCTTTATTTATGTATTTGTCTATTATAAGAAAGTTTTTCCTCCTGTGCGGCCGTTTTATATGTTAGTCTTCAGAGTTGGCCAGTCGTCGGCTTCTGCCCCCATGTAGGAAATACGGGGGTGTTTGGGATACACCTGAACACTCTTTACCCCATTCTTGGGTCCATAAAGGAGGTGTTCAGCACAGCGAACCAGGCAATCAGACTATAGGGCTTTATCACTCTCACTTAGCCATAGGAATTCAAGTATGGTAGGCGCAGCCCCTGGTGTTCGGAAGACCGCACGAGGGACTCTAACAGCACCTGATCGATAGATCGATCTGTCGCACTCTGCATTTATAATGTCATTATGCGGAATAAATCCTTAAAGATTTTACAACCTCTCGAACAGCTGACCAGCTCTCGCCTTATCATGACAGTCAGTTTTCGGCTTTCTCTACTGAGGTGCTTGTCCGGAAGAACCGGGACACAATCGCAGTAGTTCTCCCAGCGCTACCTTAGCCGATATTGTGGAACGTAAGGTACCAAAACATGGGAGCCGGGAAAACCCTACTAATGACCCAAGACATGATTCAAAGCTGATGCATATAATGCTATAAGTTCGGGGTGTCGAGCGACAAAGAAGGTGGTCGGACTTTTTTGCCATGGTATGGGTACAGTGAAGCCCCTTGGCGTTTTAAGGCATAACACGATATTCAGATGCCTTTTATGACTAAAAATGTCAATGGTAGATGATAGCGGATACGTGTCATGTAACTCTACATGTTGTATTCAAGTAATACATTTATGCGTATGGGTACTGTTCATGTTGTAAAAAGGAAGTATGATGGCGTACCCTTTGTATGAATCCGAGGTATGTCCGGATTGTCTTCGGAGGAAATGTTCAAAGATTCCCCCTTTGCGCGTCCGGGTTGATTTCCTGGGGCCAGTACTATTATCCGCAAAAGAGATCCTGCAAGGAAAATGCTGAGAGACGTATGTGTACCGTGAAGCAGTTGGGCCGCAGGACGTGACCCTTCCCAACTTTATGCCGGGGTGTTTGACTGGCGTCTGGTCGAGCCGACCTAGCCTATCATGAAGTAGTTCAGACTCCTTTATTGGTGTCCTAGGGGTTTGTTGCTGAATCAAGGTTCGGCAGGGTGGCACAATTCACTGCTTTAGTGGTCGTATGCTTTTTGGCGCCGAAGTGGGGCTTGGCCGTGCCTGTAATTGTGACTATGTCACGTGGGCCTGGTATGGTACCACGTTGAATCTAGTCATCGTGGTTTTCCCCAGCAGTATGTAATAGTTACTGTATAAGGGGATAGTGTCGAAGACTGACTCTCTGGCATGGTGATCATTTGGTGATCCGGAGACAACCTCTGGGGTGGTGTTTATAGCGCTCACCGTGTTGGATTGAGTAGGAGTTTCTTTTGCTCTGTATTGCATTGCTTTGAGACCCCTTTATTGTTTTCGGTGTATGACCGGCCGGCTTGTTTGAAGACCCGACATTCTCTATTTGTATGATTAGCTGCCGATCCTGGTGTACCATGGATTTGGCATGGGCAATCGAGGATGCGGTCCAGGCCGGATGGGCCCGAATTGCTTCGCTGAAATGGCTTTTTCCGCCGACTGGACTGGGAGCCGCGGAATCCGACATTGACTGCCGTCTCATGGGTATCATCATTAGTCTTGGGACGCTTATGTTTGTTGCGTCGATGTTTATGGGTGCTATATCTGGCCTCTGATGTGCCAGGGGCGTTTTCTTTGTTGTTGTGAGCCAGCCAGCTATCTTTGCCCGCGCAAAAGTCGGTAGTGAGTGTTGTTAGGGCTGCCATGGACCTTGGATTCTGTTGGCCGAGGTGTCGGGCGAGCCACTCGTCTCGGATACTATGTTTGAAGGCTGTTATGGCTTCAGTGTCTGGACAGTCGGCGACTTGGTTCTTTTTTAGTAGGAATCGGGTCCAGAGTATCCTGGCTGACTCTCCGGGCTGTTGGATAATGTGACCTAAGTCGTCAGCATCCGGTGGTTACCTATAGGTACCTTGGAAGTTGTTGAGGAATGCGTCCTCGAGATTTTCCAAGCTGCCGATGGAGTTTGCCGGCATGCTATTCAACCATTGTCTAGCTGGTCCTTTAAGCTTAAGGGGGAGATACTTAATGGCATGTAGATCGTCACCGCGGGCCATGTGAATGTGGAGAAGAAAATCTTCGATCCATACCGCGGGGTCTAGTGTGCCATCGTATGTTTTGATGTTGACGGGTTTAAACTCTTCTGGGAATTCGTGATTCATTACTTCATCAGTGAAGCAGAGGGGGTGTGCGGCGCCTCGGTGCCGGGCTATGTCACGATGCAGTCCGACTAAATCTGGTCGGTTATGTTCGGCCCGGCCGGACTGATTATTAGTGTATTTGGCATGATGGTCATAGCCATGTGCTGTGGCGCGCCCCCATGATCCGTAGATTGATCTTGGTTGTCCTGTGTTGTTTTCCAATATATCTTGCAGGTCCTGCGTATTGCCCCGGGCCGTAGTGAACTGGCGTGGGGGTGCGGGCTGGTATTCGGTCTGATGCGCCGTTTTATCCCGGCCACAATGTGGTCGGTGAGCCTCGTCTTGTGCTGGTAGTGCAGGCTCTACGGTCTCTTTCTCTAGCTGAGGTAGCAACTTGTGTTTTGGGTAACCCTTGGTGGGGGGCTTGAGTCCGTATTCCTCGGCTGCGAGTACCTCAGTCCATCTATCTACGAGCAGATCTTGATCAGCTTGGAGCTGCTGCTACTTCTTTTTCAGGCTTCTTGCAGTGGCTATAAGCTGGCGCTTAAAGCGCTCCTGCTCTATGGGATCCTCAGGTACGCCAAATTCGTCGTCACCGAGGCTCACCTCATCTTCGGATGGAGGCATATAGTTGTCGTCCTCCAAGTATCCGTCCGTCGCCTGTTCATTTGGGCTGACCTGCCCAAATTCATCGTCACCGAGGCTCACCTCATCTTCGGATGGAGGCATATAGTTGTCGTCCTCCAAGTATCCGTCCGTCGCCTGTTCATTTGGGCTGACCTGCCCGTGTTCTTGTTCGGCCTGCTCGAAAGTAGGCTGATCAGGATTATATTCCTCTTCGGCGCCATCTGGATTGTTTCCTTCTCTAGTGTCGGTGTTGTTGTCGCAGGGCTTAGAGCGGCGCCGATGACGCCCATGCTTTGATTTCTTCCCTGAGGGGTTATCTTCTGTTGCCTCATCGCCATTGTTTTCTTTGGGGGTGTCCACCATATATATATCATATGAAGAGGTGGCAGTCCAGCGCCCTGTGGGCGGTGGTTCCTGTTCTTCTCCAGCATCGTTGTCTATACCGTCGATGTCTTCGGAGTCGAAGTTAAGCACGTCGGTCAAATCATCGACCGTGGCTATGAAGTGGGTGGTGGGTGGGTAACGAATTTCTTCGTCGCCTGCTTCCCACTCGAGCCAGACATAGTTCGGCCAGGACTCTCCTGCCAGAGAGAGAGACTTTAATGAATTTAGCACATCATCAAAGGGGGAGTGCTAAAAGATGTCCGCGACGGTGAACTCCATTACTGGAGCCCAATCGGGCTTGATGTGCCTGGGCACTCGCGGTTCGGAACCCACGTCCGGACACAGGTCCGGGGGTCCGGTGACGCAGATCCCCTTAACGGCGAAGTTTGTGTTCGGCTTTACCACCGAAGAGAATGTGGCCTTCGTGGCGGGGTCCATCCACCCATCCTCGGTCGGCGCGATCTGCCCCGGATTTAGGTCCAGAGCGGCTGCAGGGGTGATATCCGGAATACTGTCCGATAGCAGATTTAAGTCATGCTCGTCGTGACTGTTCGATACTCCCGATGCAGGCCCGAATCCGTCGAAGATCAAGTATCCGCGATATCGGCCGTGTAATTCAAGTTCCCAAACCTGACCTGATGGCCAGGGGCGTAGCTGTCGATCTGCTCCAGATGGCCAAGCGAGTTGGCCCGCAGTGCGAAGCCGCCAAACACGAAGATTTATCCGGGGAGAAAAGTCTCACCCTGGACTGCATTGTTGAAGGTTGGGGCAGCCATCGAGCCTTACAACGACGACACAGAGGAACTCTCAATGAAAGCACCAGTGTCGGTGTTAAAACCGGCGGATCTCGGATAGGGGGTCCCGAACTGTGCGTCTAAGGCTAATGGTAACAGGAGACTGGGGACACGATGTTTTACCCAGGTTCGGGCCCTCTCGATGGAGGTAATACCCTACTTCCTGCTTGATTGATCTTGATGATATGAGTATTACAAGAGTTGATCTACCACGAGATCGTAGAGGCTAAACCCTAGAAGCTAGCCTATGGTATGATTGTTGTTGTCCTATGGACTAAACCCTCCGGTTTATATAGACACCGGAGGGGGCTAGGGTTACACAGAGTCGGTTACAGAGGAGGAGATCTACATCCGAATCACCAAGTCTTGCCTTCCACGCAAAGGGGAGTCCCATCCGGACACGGGACGAAGTCTTCAATCTTGTATCTTCATAGTCCAATAGTCCGGCCAAAGTACATAGTCCGGCTGTCCGGATACCCCCTTATCCAGGAATCCCTCACCTAGCACGCCTGCAATCTACAAGTCGACCTCGAGGAGGCCGGCCACAACATCTTCATCACACCCCAGGCTAACATGGGGGCTGATACGTCCATTTTGCATCATGTTTTCCTACTGTTATTTATAATGTTTTTATGCATAATAATGTTTTTTGGAGTAATTCCAATGCCTTTTCTATCATAATATGCAAGGTTTACACAAAGAGGGAGAGTACCGATAGCTGGAATTCTGTCCTGAAAAAGCTACGTCAGGACACCTATTATGTACAACTCCAAATGAGCTGAAACTTCACGGGGATTTTTATGGAATAAATAAGAATTATTGGAGCAAATAGCCACCAGAGGGGGCCCACCAGGTGGGCACCACCCAGGGAGCCTAGGCGCGCCCTGGTGGGTTGTGCCCTCCTCGGCCCACCTCCGGTGCCCATCTTCTGGTATATAAGTCATTGTGACCTAGAAAAAATTAGGAGAGGACTTTCGGGACAAAGCATCGCCGTCCTGAGGCGAAACTTCGGCAGGAGCACTTTTTCCCTCTGGTGGAGCGATTCCACCAGGGGAACTTCCCTCCCGGAGGGGGAAATCATCATCATCGTCATCACCAACAACTCTTCCATCTTGGGGAGGGCAATCTCCATCAACATCTTCAACAGCACCAGCTCCTCTCAAACCCTAGTTCATCTCTTGTGTTCACTCTTTGTACCAGAACCTTAGATTGGCGCTTGTGGGTGACTAATAGTGTTGATTACATCTTTTTTTGACCTGATTACATCTTGTAGTTGATTACTATATGGTTTATTTGGTGGAAGATTATACGTTCAAATCCATTATGCTATTTAATACCCCTCTAATCATGAGCATGATTATCATTTGTGAGTAGTTACTTTGGTTCTTGAGGTCACGGGAGAAATCTTGTTGCAAGTAATCATGTGAACTTGATATGTGTTTGATATTTTGATGGTATGTATGTTGTGATTCCCTTAGTGGTGTCATGTGAACGTCGACTACATGACACTTCACCATACTTGGGACTAAGGGAATGCATAGTAGTTATTAGATGATGGGTTGCAAGAGTGACAGAAGCTTAAACCGTAGTTTATGCGCTCGTAAGGGACTGATTTGGATCCAAAAGTTTAATGCTATGGTTAGATTTATTCTTAATACTTTTCTCGTAGTTGTGGATGCTTGCGAGGGAGTTAATCATAAGTAGGAGGTTTGTTCAAGTAAGAACAGCACCTAAGCACCGGTCCTCCCACATATCAAATTATCAAAGTAGCGAACACGAATCAAACCAACATGATGAAAGTGACTAGATGAAATTCCCGTGTGCCCTCAAGAACTCTTTGCTTATCATAAGAGACTGTTTTGGCCTGTCCTTTGCCTCAAAAGGATTGGGCTACCTTGCTGCCCTTTTGTTACCATTACCATTACTTGCTCGTTACAAATTATCTTGCTATGGAACTACTCGTTACTTATAATTTCAGTGCTTGCAGAGAATACCTTGCTGAAAACCACTTGTCATTTCCTTTTTTCTCCTCGTTGGGTTTGACACTCTTAATTATCAAAAGGACTACGATTGATCCGCTATACTTGTGGGTCATCAAGGCTCTTTTCTCGCGCCATTTCCGGGGAGTGAAGCGCTCTTGGTAAGTGGAAACCGGTAAGGAAAAATTATTACTACGTGTTGGAATTTATTGTCACTTGTTACTATGGAGAACAATCCTTTGAGGGGTTTGCGTGGGGAATCTTCACCTCGACCAGAACCACAATTCGTTACTTATCAACCTATTGCACCTACTGAAAATATTAGTTCTGAAATTCCTTTGGGTATGATAGAACAACTGCTAGCTAATCCTTATGGAGGAGATGGAACCGAACATCCTGATATGCACTTGATATATGTTGATGAATTTTGTGGATTATTTAAGCTTGCAGGTTTACCCGTAGATGAAGCTAAGAAGAAGGTTTTCCCTTTATCTTTGAAGGGAAAACCATTGGTATGGTATAGGTTATGTGATGCCTGCTTGAACTACGTTGGCATTTCCCCAAAGAGGAAGGGATGATGCAGCACGACGACGTTAGGTATTTCCCTCGGTGATGAGACCAAGGTTATCCAATGATACGTCCATTTTGCATCATGTTTTCCTACTGTTATTCATGTTGTTTTATTGAATAATAATGCTTTTTGGAGTAATTCTAATGCCTTTTCTCTCATAATATGCAAGGTATACACAAAGGGGGAGAATTCTGGCAGATGGAAATCCGGACCTGAAAAAGCTACGTCAGGCTACCTATTCTACACAACTCCAAATGAGCTGAAACTTCACGAGGAATTTTTATGGAATATTTGAGGAATTTTGGAGCAAATAAGTACCAGAGGGGGGCCACCAGGTGGGCACAACCCACCTGGGCGCGTCAAGGAGCCCAGGCGCGCCCTGGTGGGTTGTGCTTACCCAGTCCCACCTCTGGTGCCCCTCTTCTAGTATATAAGTCATTTTTGACCTAAAAATAAGGGGATGACTTTCGGGACAAAGCGTCGCCGTCTCGAGGCGGAACCTGGGCAGGAGCACTTTTGCCCTCCGATGGAGCGATTCTGCAGGGGGAACTTCCCTCCCGGAGGGGGAAATCATCGTCATCATCATCACCAACAACTCCCATCTTGGGGAGGGCCTTCTTCATCAACATCTTCAACAGCACCAACTCCTCTCAAACCCTAGTTCATCCCTTGTATTCAATCTTTGTACTAGGACTATAGATTGGTGCTTGTGGGTGACTAGTAGTGTTGATTACATCTTGTAGTTGATTACTATATGGTTTATTTAGTGGAATATTATATGTTCAGATCCAGTATGCTATTTAATACCCCTCTAATCTTGAGCATGATTATCATTTATGAGTAGTTACTTTTGTTCTTGAGGTCATGGGAGAAATCATGTTGAAAGTAATCATGTGAACTTGATATGTGTTTGATACTTTGATGACATGTATGTTGTGATTCCCTTAGTGGTGTCATGTGAACGTCGACTACATGGCACTTCACCATATTTGGGCCTAAGGGAATGCATTGTGGAGTAGCTATTAGATGATGGGTTGCGAGAGTGACAGAAGCTTAAACCCCAGTTTATGCGCTATTCCCTAAGGGACCGATTGGATCCAAAAGTCTAATGTTATGGTTATAATTTATTCTTAATACATTCCTCATAGTTGCGGATGCTTGTGAGAGTGTTAATCATAAGTAGAGGTTTGTTCATGTAAGAACAACACCTAAGCACTGGTCCACCCACATACCAAATTATCAAAGTAGCGAACACAAATTAAGCCAACATGATGAAAGTGACTAGATGAAATTCCCGTGTACTCTCAAGAACACATTGCTTACCATAAGAGACCATTTTAGCCTGTCCTTTGCTCAAAAGGATTGGGCTACCTTGCTGCACTTTTGTTACTACTATCATTACTTGCTCGTTACAAATTATCTTGCTATCAAACTACTCCGCTACTTACAATTTTAGCACTTGCAAACATTACCTTGTTGAAAACCACTTGTCATTTCCTTATGCTCCTCGTTGGGTTCGACACTCTTACTTATCGAAAAGGCTACAATTAACCCCATATACTTGTGGGTCATCAAGGCTATTTTCTGGCGCCGTTGCCAGGGAGTGAAGCGCTTTTGGTAAGTGGAATTGGTAAGGAAACATTATTACTACATGCTGAAATTTATTATCACTTGGTACTATGGAAAACAATCCTTTGAAGGCTTTGTTCAGGGTATCTTCACCTCGACCAGAACCACAATTAGTTGCCCCTCAACCTACTACACCTACTAAAAATATTGAATATGAAATCCCTTCGGGTATGGTAGAACAACTGCTAGCTAATCCTTATGCAGGTGATGGAACCGAACATCCTGATATGCACTTGATATATGTGGATGAAATTTGTGGATTGTTTAAGCTTGCAGGTTTACCCGGAGATGAAGCTAAGAAGAAGGTTTTCCCTTTATCTTTGAAGGGAAAAGCATTGACATGGTATAGGTGAAGGAAATATACCCTAGAGTCAATAAAAAAGTTGTTATTTATATTTCCTTATACCATGATAAATGTTTATTATTCATGCAAGAATTGTATTAACCGGAAACTTAGTACATGTGTGAATACATAGACAAAACATCGTGTCCCTAGTATGCTTCTACTTGACTAGCTCGTTAATCAAAGATGGTTATGTTTCCTGACCATAGACATGTGTTGTCATTTGATGAATGGGATCACATCATTGGAGAATGATGTGATGTACAAGACCCATCTATTAGCTTAGCATAATGATCGTTAAGTTTTATTGCTACTGCTTTCTTCATGACTTATACATGTTCCTCTGACTATGAGATTATGCAACTCCCGAATACTGGAGGAACACTTTGTGTGCTACCAAATATTACAACGTAACTAGGTGATTATAAAGATGCTCTACAGGTGTCTCCAAAGGTGTTTGTTGGGTTGGCATAGATCGAGAGTAGGGTTTGTCACTCCGTGTATCGGAGAGGTATCTCTGGGCCCTCTCGGTAATGCTCATCACTATAAGCCTTGCAAGCAATGTGACTAATGATTTAGTTATGGGATGATGCATTACAGAACCAGTAAAGAGATTTGCCGGTAACGATATTGAACTAGGTATGAAGATATCAATGATCAAATCTCGGGCAAGTAACATACCGATGACAAAGGGAACAACGTATGTTGTTATGCGGTTTGATCGATAAAGATCTTCATAGAATATGTAGGAACCAATATGAGCATCCAGGTTCCGCTATTGGTTATTGATCGGAGATGTGTCGATCATGTCTACATAGTTCTCGAACCCGTAGGGTCCGCACGCTTAACATTCAATGACGATTTGTATTATGAGTTATGTGTTTTGGCGACAGAAGTTGTTCGAAGTCCCGGATGAGATCGCGAACATGATGAGGAGTCTCAAAATGGTCGAGAGGTAAAGATTGATATATTGGAAAGTGGTATTCGGACAACGGAAGGGTTCCTGAGTGTATAGGGTACATACCGCAGTATAGGAGGGGT
>NC_041387.1:54010190-54045996 GCF_002162155.2 Triticum dicoccoides
CCATAGGAGGGAGGCTAAACAGCCCACAAGGGGCTGGTGCGCCCCCCACAAGGGAGGAGGCCGAATTGGACTAGGGAAAGGGGCGCCACCCCCTTTCCTTTTCCTACTCCCTCTCCTTTCCCCTTTCCACCTCCGGAAGAAGGAAAAAAGGGGGGCGAATCCTAGCTACTACTCCCTCCGTTCGGAAATAGTTTTCATTGAAATGGATGTACCTAGATGTATTTTATTTCCAGATACATTCATTTTAAAGACAAGTAATTCCGAACGGAGGGAGTAGGAGTGAAGTCCTAGTATGACTCCTCCCCCCTTGGCACGCCCCTTGTGGTCGACCTCTTCCCCTCCTCCTTTATATATGGGGGCAGGGGGCACCCCTAAGACACAATATTGTCTTAGCCGTGTGCGGTGCCCCCCTCCATCGTTTACTCCTCGGATAGTATCATCGTAGTGCTTAGGCGAAGCCCTGCACGGTTCACATCATCAACACCGTCATCATGCCGTCGTGCTGACGAAAGTCTCCCTCGACCCTCTGCTGGAACAAGAGTTCGAGGGATGTCATCGAGCTGAATGTGTGCTAAACATGGAGGTGTCGTACGTTCGGTACTTGGACCGGTTGGATCATGAAGACGTTCGACTACATCAACCACGTTAACTAACACTTCCGCTTTCAGTCTACGAGCGTACGTGGACACACTCTCTCCCTCTCGTTTCTATGCATCTCCTAGATAGATCTTGCGTGATCGTAGGATTTTTTTTTGAAATTGCATGCTACGTTCCCCAACAATAGGCTATGCAATGATATTGGATCTTGAAATTGGAATCGGTTGAAATTGGAATTCCATCAAAAAAATTATCCTGTGCTTCTAGTTCATCGTGATCAGAATTATCTATATCTATACCTATACTAATCACAGACTCCCAAGAAATTACCACGTTAATTAGAAATTATGAGCCGTTAATCTGGTGGGACCAAATTATTACGGTGTAGATTTAGTTAAAATTTTGCTCCGTTGCAAAAAAAAAAACGCATCAAAGCCCATGATTTTTTGCATCGGTTGTAATAAGGAATCCATCTAAAACATGGTTATACTATTACTAATCCAATCGATTATTCCCAAAAAACAAATCTTTAAATTTCAAAGAAAAACTGAAGCAATCTTTATCTCTTTCACGGCAAAAAAAACTCAACCTGCTCATATACTCCCTCCGTATCCTTCCATAAAAACAAAAGGGAAAAATCCATATCTTCTTTCCTTCGGCCCCGAGCAGCCGCGCCGCCGGAGCTTGCGAACCCCGCTGCCACCTCGACTCCTCCGCGTCCGGTGCGATGCCGGAGAATCCGTCGCATCTGGGCGAGCTTACCATCGAGAAGCAGCCGCCGCGCTGTCCTCCTGCTTTGACTTTTCCCGTCCTTCCCTGCTCTTCTCTCACCTTTCTCTGCCTTGCCTCCACAGGGAGACCGGGACGCCGGCGGCACGCGGAACGACACCACCCCAACTGGATCCACACCCTCCTCCATTGCCTGCTCTCGAGTCATCAGTCCTCGGCTCGAATCGGTCTTGCTGGTAGCCGTCGTTGCCAAATCTTAGCTTGGCCGCCCGCTGAAAGATCCAGCAACCTTGCGCCTCTCACCGTCGATGGCGGTAGGAATGACGGAGCCGTGCATGTGGCGGCGCGCATGTGGTGCGAGCGGAGCAACCGCCTTGCAGAGCGCCTGCAGGGCTGCAGCGCGCTCTGCCTCGAGCAGCACGCATGGGTCGCGACTGAGACGTCAGAGGAGCTTCAGCAGAAGGTGGTGATCCAATAGTACTCCTTCCAGTACAACACTAACCTATGCAAAGTGGACCTTTGTCTCCCCTGCCTAGCTCCAGTCTTTGATCCATCAATGTTTTAGGTAATGTGTACAGAGAACGAGGATGCCAAGCCAAATTTTTTCAACGAGGATTTCAAGTTTGAGGTAATATTGTTGCTGACCCAACTGTTCATATTTTAAAACCATTTTGTTTTTTGGTGACGGTCGCCTCTATATCAACTCAGCAGGGAAGTATCTATCTGTTAGTGATATTTCTGAGATTTGTAACCAGATTTGTGCCAAGTGCATTGCATAATATATCTCTAATAGGTCCATTGCTATTTATGAGATCTTCCATCAATTTTTATTACAACAGAATTTTTTTACTTAACACATATATAGTATGCACTGGACAACTGATATATACGATGATTGATAACAATTACTTCAGGATATCCATTCTGCTATATTTTACATACTCATCAAAATTTGTGACATCTAATCTGGTAGAGAAAACAGTCTGATATATTCTTTTTTCTTTTGCGAATTCAGTCCGAGATATTCTCTTCTTCCCTACAAACAATTCTGTATTGACGAGTTAGCATTCAATGTGATTCAGTTTCCAGCCATAGATTAGTCTTATTACGAGCTACCTAGAAAGTGTTTAGGCTTTTAATTTCAACTATGGTCATGGACTGTGCACACAATTCACAGAATGAAAAACTGTATCAAGCATTAGTTTTTACATGCGTGAAGCATTTTACAATAAATTTCCTATTATTCATCAGCTAGCGGAATGAATAGACACTGTATGACAAGGCGAACAAGCACACTAAATATCACGAGTCATAATAATTCCAAGCTATTTTTACAAAAGCATTTCACTGGAACATGTTGTGATTACCTTTTTCTTAAGCTTCAGAAGGTTATCTTGGATTGAAAAGACAATGTGTAACTTTTCACCTTTTTTAATAGTTCTGAAGACCGTTAGAGATATGAACTGGTGGTGAGTTCAATGATATCCAAAATTGTTGGTCAAACATGAAAGGATGCACATTCGTTTTTGAAGACTGAAAAAAACGTTTCATGAAGCAACCTTGAGGTATCAATCAAGTCTCACTTTTTGATTCGTTGTTTGCCATTTGCATGGTGTGTATCATTTTTGGTTGTTGTTAGAAGGTAGACTATCAGAAAGTGTCTCGTGCTGATTATAATTTTGTTCACCATAGATATATAAAGTTTGTTGTTCAATTTATGAACTGCACTGGTCTAGATACTATTGTTGAAAGTTGATGCTGACACCCAGTAAGATCCTCCTGGAGCTGCCTTCTCTGAGCATATCTCCAATTATGCATCTACTAATTCACATCATAAATGTTAGTTTTCTGATAGGCTTACTATACACAATTATTGCTGCTTACTACAGTTTTTTCCTCTTGAGGAAACAACACCAAGGCACCCGTTGAGTATTTGTCAGTTCAACTGATATTCCACTTTTGCATATTGTAGTACTTCCCATAGTTATTTCCTCTCAGGAAACAACACCAAGGCAATATATTTTTACCCTGTTTATAACGGCCTAATTGTTTATACACACAGACACACACACACGCACGCACACACACTCACACACGCACACACATATAAACTTTTCCTAAACTACAAAAGACATTATTATTTTTCTGATTAAAGTCTATGTGACAGGTGCCGCCATGGCAACATCCATGAGACTATACAGATCCTGAGGGAAAGAGTTGCGATGGGCCGATGGCGCATCTATTCACACCATGGACATTCATCGCCTGCTACTGATGCGCCCACTCTGAAGGCAAGCAAGTATGTATCTTAAGTTCCATGCTGCAGTTAAAATTTAATCATATTAATATTATCTCTGATATCGTGGACACAACATAGATTTTGCAAGCAAAACTTTATCAAGCTAGATTTGTTGCACGTGCACTACATGTTGATGTAACTGGGCTGGACAATTTTTGTGTTTTTCCATCATGTTGAAAGTTGTCCCTGATGTACGTACATTATTATCCTCCATGCAAGCGACGAATAGCTGATGTTTGGTAATAGTTACTTCATGGTATGTTGCACATTCCTCTAAATTTGCGAGATCTGAGATAGTAGAAACAAACATCATGATCTTCTGGCCTTGCCTGATGCTTCGCTATTTGAGGACCATATATTAAAATGGATTTAATTACCAGTCTATGCATCTGATGCGGAAAGTTTTAGGATTTCAGTATATGTTTAGTTATGCTCTTACAGTTTATGCAAGTGAATTAGCAGAAAAAAATTGCAGGAACTATTGTTTTTTTTCATAAATGTGAAGCATGTACAACTATTTTTCTATTGCAAAAAAAGCATTCCTTGCTCCAAGCGAGCCAGCACACAAATAAGAGTGACTCCAAGCTTTTTTTGAGAACTGAGTTAGTTACGTTATCCGTAAGAGTATCTTAGGTTTTAAGTGACAATCTCCAAACTCTCTCTGCATTATTAATTTAATTTTTGTAAATACTATGAAGACTAGAACTTTAAGAATTAAACCAATAAGTGTATTTAGTGAAGTCAGAGGTCTGTTTGGAATATTCTTAGTGCAAGTCTGACATGAAAGGAGGGCTGTCGTTTTTCCATGACTGACTGGTGCTTCATGAAGCAACGGTCATAATATTAATCAAAGTCGAAGCCTTTGTCTAATCTCCTTTTTGTAAAACATTATTTTTGTAATATTCTTAACTTAATTAATGATCACTTCCATTATGCTACCATTTTATGCGCACCATGTTTTTAAATGCAATAGCCCACAACGAAATAGTTAACTATACATCAATTTCTCTTGAAGTTAGAAGGAAGTCTCTGTTATTTGTAATTTTATACACCATACATCTATGAAGTTTCTTATTTCTTATTTAACTCTTCTATAGAAGATGCTATTCCTAAAGGTTGTTGTTGACACCCAAAAAGCTCCTCGGTAGACATGTTCCTCTCCGGCACATCACTTGGTGGATCTAGAGGGGAAACCATCAGCTTATGAAAAAGGGCAACTAAACTGGCTGCTATTGTTCCTTACCAAGAGTAATTTCCCCAGTGCCTAACATACAATTTGGTTTGTTGCATCATGATAAGGTCTTCATGATGTGCACAGGCATGCGTATTTTTACATTTAATCTGTTTTCCTATCTTACATCCATGCATTCACATATTAGAGGATAAATATGTTGCAGGCTCTTATCTACATGCATGAATGTTAAATCTGTATCCAATGGTAAAGTTGGCTTTATCAGGTGACCTGGGCTAGACCTTTCCACATATATACTGTATTATTGGCGCACAATATATTTCTATTCTAAATTTTTGACTTTATCAAATTTATATTGCAGGAAAAAGGATCATGGAATAACATGCGAGGTGTATATTGTTGTTAGCATCTGCTTATTTTGATGCATTCTATTTGCATACATATACCAAGTTTTTCGTCAAATACATATATTGCAGGACAATGGATGATCGAGTAGCACTCAAGATGGCAAGGTGGTTGAGATTTACGAACTGTTGTATCTTGAGGACTCATGATGCAGTTGTATGTTGATACATGTAGATTTATGACTATTGCCATATCATCCAGTGTATCTATCTATCTATGCCTCCTTAACTTCAACATATTTACCTTGAATAATTATGGTTTAATACATGTTCTTTCTCTATTAGTGATCTGAGTTTTATTGGTTTACACCCCCTTGGTTCAAACATTATTATTCTCTACTTTAGACATTTATATAACTAAATAACTTTTAAATGCCTAAAAATATATTACTTTTGTTTTTTACTAGGGGGAGAACATATTGATATATCAATGGAAAAAAGTAAGTTCTGAAATATGTTATAGTACAATAGTACATCATGTGCAAACGTCGGCTGGGCATAGAACTTGGCCAATTCTAAAGGTGTTCAATGATGCAATTCACTTAGTACCATTCAAACAAGCACTGATTTAAGAAACTATGAATGAGGAACTATTTGAAGGAATGTACTTCCTTTTAGTCCTTCGGTTGGGCAAAAAACAAGTGGTTTGAAATAATAAACATGCAAGTCTATCATGTATTATTCCTACATATTTCACTTCCAATATATAATATTTGCTTTGTGATTGTTTGTGTAAATGTGTAAATAATGTACTAGCCCGTGCAGGTGCACGGGTTGGCGACTAGTATATATAATTTTGGCCTCGTGAAGGAGAAATTATCGCTCTAACTTGGGGGAGGCTTAAGTCAATGTTATATTCATGCCCCAATCATGAGCTCTCAAGAGAAATTATTATTTAGAATTTTTATGCTCGGCTTTCTCGTAATGATCAATCCATGCTCGATACTTCTTGTACCGGTTCTTTTATGAAGAAGACTATTGAATTCCGGTGGGATCTTTTAGAAAGAATTAAACACAACTCTGAAGATTGGGAACTCGATGAAGGTAAAGAGTCAGGAATTGAACCTAAGTTTGATTGTGTTAAATCTTTTATGAATACCGATGCTTTTCAAAATTTTAGCACTAAATATGGACTTGACTACGAGATAGTCGCTTCCTTTTGTGAATATTTTGCTACTCATGTTGATCTCCCTAAGGAGAAGTGGTTTAAATATCACCCACCTATTAAAGAAGAAACTATCATTTACAATGTTGATCTAGTTGTTCCCACTGCTTATATTGAAAGACCACATTTCCCTATTAGGGTAAAGAAACATGCTAAAGCTTCAATTGTGGTTAACAAAAGTTATGTTAGAACATCCAAACCAGCTGAACAAATCAGAGTTGAACCTAGTGTTGCTATGATTAAAGATCTCTTAGTCGATAATATTGATGGGCATGTTATTTAATTCTGTGATGAAGCTTCTAGAATTGCCAAACCTGATAAAAAGGATAAACATAGACCAATTGTTGGCATGCCCGTTATCTCAGTTAAGATATGAGATCACTGTTATCATGGGTTATGTGACCTAGGTGCTAGTGTGAGTGCTATTCCTTTTTCCTTATATGAAGAAATTAAGAATGAAATAGCACCTGCTGAAATAGAAGACATAGATGTTACTATTAAACTTTCCAGTAGAGATACTATATCACCAATTGGGATTCTTAGAGATGTTGAAGTATTGTGTGAAAAGACAAAATACCCTACTGATTTTCTTGTTCTTGGCTCCCCACAAGATGACTTTTGTCCCATTATCTTTGGTAGACCTTTCTTGAACACCGTCAATGCCAGAATAGATTGTAAGAAACAAATTGTCGGTGTTAGCTTTGGTGATGAATCTCATGAATTTAATTTTTCCAAGTTTAGTAGACAACCTCATAAGAAAGATTTGCCTAGTAAGGATGAAACTATTGGTCTTGCTTCTATTGTTGTACCTCCTACTGATCCTTTAGAACAATATTTGCTAGACCATGAAAATGATTTGCATATGCGTGAAAGAAATGAAATAGATAGAATCTTTTTTGAACAACAACCTCTGCTTAAAAACAATTTGCCTATTGAAACTCTAGGAGGTCCTCCTCCACCTAAAGGTGATCCTGTGTTTGAATTAAAACAATTGCCAGCCACTTTGAAATATGCTTATCTTGATGAGAAAAAGATATATCTTGTTATTATTAGTGTTATCCTTTCAGAACATGAAGAAGAGAGATTATTGAAAGTTCTAAGGAAGCACCGAGCTGCTATCGGATATACTCTTGATGATCTTGAGGGCATTAGTCCCACTCTATGTCAGCACAAGATTAATATGGAACCTGATGCTAAACCCATTGTTGATCACCAACGTCGATTAAATTCGAAGATGAAAGAAGTAGTAAGAATGGAAATATTGAAACTTCTGGAAGCAGGTATAATCTATCCTATAGATGATAGTAGATGGGTTAGTCCAGTTCATTGTGTCGCTAAGAAGGAAGGTATTATTGTTATTCCTAATGATAAGAATGAGCTTCTTCCATAAAGAATTGTCACAGGCTATAGAATGGTAATTGATTATAGGAAATTAAACAAAGCAACTAGAAAAGATCATTACCCTCTGCCTTTTATTGATCAAATGTTAGAAAGATTATCTAAGCACACACATTTTTGCTTCCTTGATGGATATTTTGTTTTTTCACAAATACCTGTTTCACAACCTAATCAAGAAAAGACCACTTTTACTTGTCCTTTTGGAACGTATGCTTATAGACGTATGCCTTTTGGTTTATGTAATGCACCTGTTACTTTTCAAAGATGTATGATTGCTATATTCTCTGATTTTCGTGAAAAGATTTTTGAGGTTTTCATGAATGACTTTTCTGTTTATGGGAAGTCTTTTGAGGATTGTTTATGCAATCTTGATCGAGTTTTGCAGAAATGTGAACAAACAAATCTTGTCTTGAATTGTGAGAAGTGCAACTGTATGGTTAACGAAGGTATTGTTTTGGTTCACAAAATTTCTGAAAGAGGCATTGAAGTGGACAAGGCCAAGGTTGATGCAATTGAGAAAATGCCATGTCCTAAAGATATCAAAGGTATTCGTAGTTTCCTTGGTCATGCTGGTTTCTATAGGAGGTTTATCAAAGACTTCTCTAAAATTTCTAGGCCTCTTACAAATCTTTTGCGAAAGGATATCCATTTTGTGTTTGATGATGATTGCTTGGAAGCCTTCGAAATACTAAAGAAAGCCTTAATTACTGCACCTGTTGTTCAACTACCTGATTGGAACTTGCCTTTTAAGATTATGTGTGATGCTAGTGATTATGCTATTGGTGTTGTTTTAAGACAAAGAGTTGATAAGAAATTAAATGTTATCCATTATGCTAGTAAAACTCTAGACAGTGCTCAACGAAATTAAGCTACTACTGAAAAAGAATCCTTAGCAGTGGTGTTTGCTTGTGATAAATTCAGATCTTACATTGTTGATTCTAAAGTGATTGTTCACACTGATCATGCTGCTATAAAACATCTTATGGAAAAGAAAGATGCTAAACCTAGACTCATTAGTTGGTTCTTCTGCTACAAAAATTTGACTTGCATATCACTAATAGGAAAGGAGCAGAGAACCCCGTAGCTGATAACTTGTCTAGACTTGAAAATATTCTTGATGACCCACAACCTATTAATGATAGCTTTCCTGATGAAAAAGTAGATGCAATAAATGTTTATAATAGTACACCTTGGTATGCTGACTATGCTAATTATATTGTTGCTAAATACATACCACCTAGCTTCACATACCAACAAAAATAATCTTCTATGATTTAAGACATTACTTTTGGGATGACCCACATCTTTATAAAGAAAGAGTAGATGGTATTATTAGATGTTGTGTACCTGAGCATGAACATGAACAAATCCTATGGAAATGTCACTCCGAGGCTTATGGAGGACATCATGCGGGAGACAAAACCGCTCATAAGGTATCGCAATCCGGTTTTTATTGGCCTACTCTCTTCGAGGATGCCCGTAAGTTTATCTCATCTTGTGATGAATGTCATAGAATAGGTAATATCGGTAAGCGTCAAGAAATGCCTATGAATTATTCACTTGCTATTGAACCATTTGATGTTTGGGGATTTGATTTCATGGGACCTTTTCCTTCCTCTAATGGGTATACGCATATTTTGTTTGTTGTTGATTATGTTACTAAGTGGTTAGAAGCTATTCCAACTAGTAGTGTTGATCACAAGACCTCTATTAAAATGCTCAAGGAAATTATATTCCCAAGGTTTGGAGTCCCTAGATATTTAATGACTGATGGTGGTTCACACTATATTCAAGGTGCTTTCCGTAAAATGCTTGCTAAGTATGATGTTAACCATAGAATTACATCACCTTATCATCCTCAGTCTAGTGGTAAAGTTGAACTTAGCAATAGAGAAATAAAACTAATCTTACAAAAGACTGTCAATAGGTCCCGGAAGAATTGGCTAAGAAACTATATGATGCACTCTGGGCTTACAGAATAGCTTATAAAAATCCTATGGGTATGTCTCCTTATAAAATGGTTTATGGAAAAGCTTGCCATTTGCCTCTTGAGTTAGAACATAAAGCATATTGGGCAATCAAAGAACTCAACTATGATTTCAAACTTGCCGGTGAAAAGAGGTTATTTGATATTAGATCATTAGATGAATGGAGAACCTAGGCTTATGAAAATGCAAAGTTATTCAAAGAAAAAGGTTAAAAGATGGCATGACAAAAAATCCGAAAGCGTGAGTTGAAATTTGGGGAATATGTTCTTTTGTACAACTCTCATTTCAGATTCTTTGTAGGAAAACTCCTCTCCAAATGGGAAGGACCCTATGTCATCGAGGAGGTCTACCGATCCGGAGCTATCAAAATAAATAATGTCGAAGGTACTAACCGGAAGGTTGTTAATGGGCAACGAATAAAACATTATATCTCAGGTACGCCCATTAGTGTTGAAAGCAATATTATCCAAACTATGACACCGGAAGAACACATAAAAGAAACCTTCCGGAACACTCCAGAATGGTGAAAAAGGGGAGGTACGTGATACGGTAAGTAAACGGACTCTGGAAAATCCGCAAAAATATTTTTTGTCAGTTTTGGAATATTTAAAAACTTAGGAAAATAATAAACTTTGAGGAAAGTGACCCTGGTGGGCACGATACACCAGGGCGCGCCTGGTGCCCACCTCGGGTACTTTCCGGACTCTGTTTTTCTTCCGGTCTGCTTGTTCCCCAAGATAAAAAATCTTTATATACCTCCCGAACCTGTTGACCTCCGTATCGCGGAGAAATATCCTATTTTCTTTTCTCGCTGTTGTCTGTCAGATCTGTTGAGCCAGGCATCATGTCTTCTTCTCCCTCTGATCATATGGAAGAGGATGCTTGGTTGATGAAGATCGAGCTGAAGAGAAAAGATCCCGTTGGAGCAACCAATGAGGACAAGAGCAAGGAGGCCACCGGATATCAAGTGTCGATGATCGAGCAAGACTTGCCTACCGAAGGGGAAGAGGAAGATATCCTTAAACCTTACTATGCTTGAGGGAGTCCTGGATTAGGGGGTGTCCGGATGGCCGGACTAAGACCTTTGGCCGGACTCCCGGACTATGAAGATACAAGATTGAAGACTCCGTCCCGTGTCCGGATGGGACTTTCCTTGGCGTGGAAGGCAAGTTTGGCGATACGATATGAAGATCTCCTCCCATTGTAACCGACTCTGTGTAACTCTAGCCCTCTCCGGTGTCTATATAAACCAGAGAGTTTTAGTCCGTAGGACGAAAAACAATCATACCATAGGATAGCTTCTAGGGTTTAGCCACTCCGATCTCGTGGTAGATCTACTCTTGTACTACCCATATCATCAATATTAATCAAGCAGGAGTAGGGTTTTACCTCCATCGAGAGGGCCCGAACCTGGGTAAAAACATCGTGTCCCTTGTCTCCTATTATCATCCGCCTAGACGCACAGTTCGGGACCCCCTACCCGAGATCCGCTCGTTTTGACACCGACATTGGTGCTTTCATTGAGAGTTCCTCTATGTCGTCGCCTTTAGGCCCGATGGCTTCTTCGCTCGACAATCGCGATGCGGTCCGGGATGAGACTTTTCTCCCTGGATAGATCTTCGTATTCGGCGGCTTCGCACTGCGGGCCGACTCGTTCGGCCATCTGGAGCGGATCGAAAGCTACGCCCCTGGCCACCAGGTCAGGTTTGGAAGCTTAAACTAGACGACCGACATCCGCGGGGACTTGATCTTCGACGGATTCGAGCCACGACCGAGCGCGCCGCACTGTCACGATGGGCATGATTTAGCTCTGTCATCGGACAACACCCAGAGCATTGCTCAGGTGTCCGCTCTGACCATTAGCTCGGAGCCCGCTGCGCCAGTCGGGGACGGACGGTTGGACGCCGCCCCGAAAGCTGCAACCTCTACGGCGATAGAGCCGGATACCAGCCTAGTCCCTTGCAAGGCCCGTGACTCCAAGGTGCTGGACTCTGATCCGGACTCCGTAAATCCTGCACCTCTTCCGATTAAGCCCGATTGGGCTCCGGTCATGGAGTTCACCGCCGTGGATGTCTTTCAGCACTCGCCTTTTGGCAGTATCCTGAATTCGTTAAAGTCCCTCTCTTTGTCAGGAGAGCCCTGGCCGGACTACGGCCAACACGGTTGGGATACGGACGACGAAGAAATTCGTATCCCACCCACCACCCACTTCGTAGCCACTGTCGATGATTTAACCGACATGCTCGACTTTGACTCCGAGGACATCGAAGGACGCCGATGAAGGAGACGATCAAGAACCAACACCTATAGGGAACTGGAAAGCCACCTCGTCATATGACATATACATGGTGGACACCCCTAAAGCGGGGGATGGCGAGGAGAAAACGGAGGATGACCCCTCCAAGAAGCAACCCAAGCGCCGACGTCAGCGGCGCCGCTCTAAGTCCCGCCAAAGCAAAAACGGCGATTCCGGCACCGGAGATAACAATACGCCAGATAGTGCCAAAGACAACCCCCTCCAGCAGGATTCAGTGCAGGAGGACGAAGGAGCCAGCCCTCATGAGAGAGCGGCCGACAAAGAGGATGAGGACTACAATTACATGCCTCCCTCCGAAGATGAGGCAAGCCTCGACGACGACGAATTCGCCATGCCAGAGGATCCCGTCGAACAAGAGCGTTTCAAACGCAGGCCCAGAGCCACGGCAAGCAGCCTCAAGAAGAAACAACAATAGCTTAGAGCTGACCAAGACTTGCTAGCCGACAGATGGACCGAAGTCCTGACAGCCGAAGAGTATAAACTAGAACGCCCATCCAAGAGCTACCCAAAGCGCAGGCTGCTATCCCAACTTGAGGAGGAAGCAACTAAACCTACATCACCAGCGTACGATGCGCCCGATCGGCCACCCCGTGGCCGCGATAGAGAGGCCTTCGGGACCTCAACCCAAGCCGCACCCCGACACCGCTCAAAACATACCAGAGTACGGGGAGACACAACAGACCTGTGTGACATCTTGGAGAATAAGGCAAGGCAAACAAGATCGATCTATGGATCGCATGGGCGCCCCGCTTCACGTGACGCTAACCATCACGCCGGACATAGTAAGTATGGCCCGGCCGAATACAACAGACCAAGCTCGTCCGAGCTGCGTCGTGATATAGCCCAGTACAGGGGCGCCGCACACCCACTATGCTTCACAGACGAAGTAATGGATCATCAAATCCCCGAGGGCTTCAAACCCGTAAACATCGAATCATACGATGGCACAACAAATCCTGCGGTATGGATCGAGGATTATCTCCTTCATATCCACATGGCCCGTGGTGATGATCTACACGCCATCAAATACCTCCCGCTCAAGTTTAAAGGACCAGTTCGACATTGGCTTAACAACCTGCCAGCAGAGTCAATTAGTTTTTGGGAGGACCTGGAATCCGCATTCCTTGACAACTTCCAGGGCACGTATGTGCGACCACTAGACGCTGATGACCTAAGCCACATAATCCAGCAGCCAGAGGAATCGGCCAGACAATTCTGGACACGGTTCCTAACCAAGAAAAACCAAATAGTCGATTGTCCAGACGCCGAGGCCCTTGCAGCCTTCAGGCACAACATCCGAGATGAATGGCTTGCCCGACACCTAGGACAGGAAAAGCCAAAGTCTATGGCAGCCCTCATGACACTCATGACCCGCTTCTGTGCGGGAGAAGACAACTGGCTAGCTCGTAGCAATAACATAACCAAGAGCCCCGGCAATTCGGATACCAAGGATAACAACGGCAGGTCACGTCGCAACAAGCATGAGCGCCGCATTAACGGTGATAATACTGAAGATACGGCAGTCAATGCCGGATTCAGAGGCTCTAAACCGGGTCAGCGGAAGAAGCCATTCAAAAGAAACCCTCAGGGCCCATCCATCTTAGATCGGATACTCGATCGCTCATGCCAGATACACGGCACACCCAAACAGCCAGCCAATCACACCAACAGGGATTGTTGGGTGTTCAAGCAGGCAGGCAAGTTAAGTGCCGAGACCAGAGACAAGGGGCTACATAGCGATGACGAGGAGGGGCCCCGGCCGCCGAACAACAAAGGACAGAAGGGATTTCCCCCACAAGTTCGGACGGTAAATATGATATACGCAACCCACATCCCCAAAAGGGAGCGGATGCATGCTCTCAAGGACGTCTATGCGCTGGAGCCAGTCGCCCCAAAGTTCAACCCATGGTCCTCCTGCCCGATCACCTTCGATCAAAGGGACCATCCCACCAGCATCCGTCACGGCGGATTCGCCGCACTGGTCCTAGACCCAATTATCGACGGATTTCACCTTACCAGAGTCCTAATGGACGGCGGCAGTAGCCTGAACCTGCTTTACCAGGACACAGTGCGAAAAATGGGCATCGATCCTTCAAGGATTAAACCCACAAAGACAACCTTCAAAGGTGTCATACCAGGGGTAGAAGCCAGCTATACAGGCTCGGTCACACTCGAGGTGGTCTTCGGATCCCCGGATAACTTCCGGAGCGAGGAGTTAATCTTCGACATAGTCCCATTCCGCAGCGGCTATCACGCCCTGCTCGGACGAACCGTATTTGCCAAATTCAATGCAGTGCCGCACTACGCATATCTCAAGCTCAAGATGCCAGGACCTCGCGGAGTCATCGCGGTAAACGGAAACACCGAACGCTCTCTCCGAACGGAGGAGCACACAGCGGCCCTGGCGGCGGAAGTACAGAGTAGCCTCTCAAGGCAGTTCTCCAACCCAGGTGCCAAACGTCCGGACAACGTCAAGCGAGCCCGAAGTAACCTACAACAAATCCGGCTGGCACGTTCCGAGCAAGCATAGCAGTGCGGCCCCAACCCCAGCCCCCGTCAAACGGCGATACTGGTACCACGCGTACATAATTACGCCTTAGAGATACCATGGGCATAAGGGGAGGGGCACAACAACGGCACGCCCAGAATGCGGCTCAACCGCACTAAGGGGCTCCCTATTTCGCTGTTTTCCTTTTCACACACTTTCAGGACCCAACTATTCAGAAGGCCTGTCCGGCAATACTCTCGCCGAACCCACGATGCAAAAGCCAGGGAGGAAGCAAGCCACGCCAAAAGTCCAGGTGGTCTCTATAACGAGTTTAATACCTATTTCTCTTACAATCCTGCAGCTTTCCCCTCGAGGGGAATATGTCAAATACTCCCATCTCTTGCTTACCGCACTTTTTGTATCGTTCTGCTTTCGCAGCAGTCCTTTTTTAATAAACAATATATAGCTCTTACCTATTATTGTACTTATCTATTTTTATATACAAATATGTTCAGTCATGACATTCTGCAACCGTACACTTTGGTACGGATAATACACCAGGGGCTTACAACACCCCATAACATGGTGTGAGAAGACCGAACACTCTAACGAGTGCGACACCCCGAACTTATAGCACTATATGCATCGGCTCCAAATCATGTGTTTGGTCAATAGTTGGGTTTGCCCGGCTCCCATGTTTTGGTACCTTACGTTCCGCATTGTTGGCTAAGGTAGCGCTGGGAGAACTACTGCGATTGTGCCCCAGTTGAGCTGGGTTAACACCTTAGTAGAGAAAGCTAAAACTGACTATCATGATAGTGCGAGAGACCGGTCGCTGTTCATGAGGTTTCTTCGAGTCCTTAAAGACTTATGCCGCTTCGAGCGAGGAACCGGACTTATCCGGCCTAGGCGTGGATAGCGCCCCGAACTCGGTCCTCCGAATACTAGGGGCTTCGCCGAAATTTAAAATTATAGAATTCTATGGCTAAGTGAGAGTGATAAAGCATTATAAGTCCGACGGCCTGGTTCGTTGTGCTGAACGCCTCCCTAGATGGACCCAAGAATGGGAACAAGAGCGATCAGATTTATCCCGAACACCCCAACACTCGTGGCATGGGGGTCGAAGCCGACGACTTGCATCTCTCAGATTTTGATAAATGGCCGCACATAAGGTAATATTTTAAATTAACAAGTGTTGCTTAACGCATATGAACAAAGCTTCAGCGTACAGGATAACAAATGCGAGTTTACTCAAAAATTACATCTTTGGAGCACTCATCCGCTATGCGGCGGGCACCCTTCAGAACGCCATTATAATACATCTCGGGCGTACGATACTCCTTGCCCGGTGGTGGCGCGTCCGTCAACAGCTTCTCCGCGTCTAGCTTGCCCCAGTGCACCTTAGCACGGGCAAGGGCCCGACGGGCACCTTCAATACAAACAGAGCGCTTGACGACCTCAATCCACGGACACGCGTCCACCAGCCGCTGCACCAGGCCGAAGTAGCTCCCATGCATGACTTCTCCAGGCCACAGCCGAGCTATGAGGCCCTTCATGGCCTGTTCGGCCACCTTGTGGCGCTCGACCAGCTGCTTTAGCTGGTCGCTCAGGGGCACCGGCTGTTCGGCCTCAGCAATACTGAGACCAGAACACTTTTTCCGTCGAGCTCCCCTCTTCGGCTCGGTAGTATGCGTTGGCATCAGACACACCACAACCTCCTTCTTCACAACCAAAAGAAAACTGAGTATCGGGTATGGGCACTCCCCTTGGATTTTGCTAAGCTTGGGGGAGGTGCCCCGGTATCGTATCATCTCCACTATCGTTTGCCTTTACTTTCTTAGTTTGACCCATGGTTATCTTTTGCTCTTAGATGAATAAAAGTTTAGTTTGATCCTTTCTTTTCGAGAGTTTGCTTAGTGATCAATCTTTGTAATCGTGTGCGAGATATATAATAAAGTGTAGTTTGAGTTTTGCCTTCTTTACTTTCTTGTTTCTTAGTTTGATCCATGGTTATCTTTTGCTATTATATGAATAAAAGTTTAGTTTGATCCTTTCTTTTCGAGAGTTTGCTTAGTGATCAATCTTTGTAATCGTGTGCGAGATATATAATAAAGTTTAGTTTGAGTTTTGCCTTCTTTACTTTCTTGTTTCAATAAATAGAAAGGAAATAAATGAAAAAGATCATATGCTAATCGTATGGTAAGTGATGACATTACACAAGGAAAAGTATAAGTAGAAAATTGTATTGTAGATTGACAAACATAGCATTGGTCAATGATGCAACTCTTGAAAGAATTAATAAGGGAAGAGAAGATTCACATGCAAATACACTATCCTGGAAATATTTTGTGATTGTGAGCACCCATCAAAATATTATATGCCAAAATTGTTGACGTTGGACAAGGAAGACAACATAATGATTTATGTTTGTTCATATTCACATAGAAGTTATATTGTCATTGATACTTCAATATGTGGTGCTTGCCCTTATCTTTGCTAGCCAAAAACTCCGCACTGAGTAGAGATACTACTTGTGCATCCAAAACCCTTAAACCCAAATCTTGTTTGAGAGTCCACCAAACCTACCTATGGATTGAGTAAGATCCTTCAAGTAAGTTGTCATCGGTGCAAAAAGGCAATAAAAATTGCTTCTAAAAGTGTAAGATCATTTAGTGTAAGGGGAAATTGAGCGTTGTACGAACTTGTGATGGCGAAGAATAAAAGTGACAGACTACATAATAAAGGTTGCCATCACAAGGGGCAATATAACGTGACGTTCTATTGCACTAAGGGGTTGAGAATACAAACAAAAAGTGCATGGCAACCTCTATTTCCCTCTGTGAAGGGCCTATCTTTTACTTTCATGTATTTACTTTCATGCAAGAGTCAAAGTTCTTCTCTCTATTCCTTTTTATTTTCTCCTTTGGCAGCATCATGTGGTGAGGAAAGATCTAGGCACATATATCCAACTGAATATAGGTAGCATGAGTAATTATTGTTGACATCACCCATCAGGTGAATGCCTTGGGAGGCGAAATCATAAGCCCCTACCTTTCTATGTGTCCAGTTGAAACGTTTTGCTCATGTGTACGCGGTGAGTGTTAGCAATCATAGAAGACTAGATGATGGTTAAGTATGTGGACTTGCCTAAAGGCTCTGATACGTGACCCTTCCTGAAAAGATGATGAATTGTAGTTGCAAAGTTGACCGAGAACATAGTTTGTTGGTTTCCAATAGATTTTATGCTTTATACTTCGATGTTGTGATGAATTTTCACTTGTCCATGAGAAGCATATAATAAAAGTTCTATGATATAAGTTTTATGTTAAAATTTGTTGCTGTTATGATAAGCTACATGATGTAGCTATGTCTGTATTTTTTGTTTTTACCGACACCTCTCTCTCTAAGCATGTGGACATGTTTTTCAATTTCGGTTTTCGCTTGAGGACAAGCGAGGTGTAAGCTTGGGGGAGTTGATATGTCCATTTTGCATCATGTTTTCCTACTGTTATTTATGTTGTTTTATTGAATAATAATGCTTTTTGGAGTAATTATAATGCCTTTTCTCTCATAACATGCAAGGTATACACAAAGGGGGAGAATTCTGGCAGCTGGAAAACTGGACCTGAAAAAGCTACGTCGGGCTACCTATTCTACACAACTCCAAATGAGCTGAAACTTCACGAGGAATTTTATTGAATATTTGAGGAATTTTGGAGCAAATAAGTACCAGAGGGGGACACCAGGTAGGCACAACCCACCTGGGCATGCAAGGGAGCCCAGGCGCGCCCTGGTGGGTTGTGCTCACCCAAGCCCACATCCGGTGCCCCTCTTCTGGTATATAAGTCATTTTGACCTAGAAAAAAAAATAAGGGAAGGACTTTCGGGATGAAGCGCCGCCATCTCGAGGCGGAACCTGGACATGAGCACTTTTTCCCTCCAGCGGAGCGATTCCGCCGGGGGAACTTCCCCCCCGGAGGGGGAAATCATTGCCATCATCATCACCAACAACTCTCCCATCTTGGGGAGGGCTATCTTCATCAACATCTTCAACAACACCAACTCCTCTCAAACCCTAGTTCATCCCTTGTGTTCAATCTTTGTACCGGAACTATAGATTGGTGCTTGTGGGTGACTAGTAGTGTTGATTACATCTTGTAGTTGATTACTATATGGTTTATTTGGTGGAAGATTATATGTTTAGATCCATTATGCTATTTAATACCCCTCTGTTCTTTAGCATGATAATCATTTGTGAGTAGTTACTTTTGTTCTTGAGGTCACGGAGAAATCATGTTGCAAGTAATCATGTGAACTTGATATGTGTTCGATACTTTGATGATATGTATGTTGTGATTCCCTTAGTGGTGTCATGTGAACGTCGACTACATGACACTTCACCATATTTGGGCCTAAGGAAATGCATTGTGGAGTAATTATTAGATGATGGGTTGCAAGAGTGACAGAAGCTTAAACCCCAGCTTGTGCGTTATTCGGTAAGGGACCGATTGGATCCAAAAGTTTAATGCTATGGTTAGAATTTATTCTTAATACTTTTCTTGTAGTTGCGGATGCTTGTGAGAGGGTTAATCATAAGTAGGAGGTTTGTTCAAGTAAGAACAACACCTAAGAACCGGTCCACCCACATACCAAATTATCAAAGTAGCGAACACGAATTAAGCCAACATGATGAAAGTGACTAGATGAAATTCCCGTGTACTCTCAAGAACACTTTGCTTACCATAAGAGACCATTTTAGCCTTTCCTTTGCCTCAAAAGGATTGGGATACCTTGCTGCACTTTTGTTACTACTATCGTTACTTGCTCGTTACAAATTATCTTGCTATCAAACTACTCCGCTACTTACAATTTTAGCACTTGCAGACATTACCTTGCTGAAAACAACTTGTCATTTCCTTCTGCTCCTCGTTGGGTTCGACACTCTTACTTATAGAAAAGGGTAAAATTGACCCCTACTGCTCACAAGGTATTGCAATCAAGTTTGTTTTTATCTTGTGATGAATGTCAAAGAATTTGTAATATTGGTAAGCGCCAGGAAATGCCTATGAATTATTCTCTTGCTGTTGAACCATTTGATGTTTGGGGTTTTGACTACATGGGACCTTTTCCTTCCTCTAATGGGTATACACATATTTTAGTTGTTGTTGATTATGTTACTAAGTTGGTAGAAGCTATTCCAACCAGTAGTGCTGATCACAACACCTCCATTAAAATGCTTAAGGAAGTCATTTTGCCAAGGTTTGGAGTCCCTAGATATTTAATGACTGATGGTGGTTCACATTTTATTCATGGTGCTTTCCGTAAAATTCTTTCTAAATATGATGTCAACCATAGAATTGCATCACTCTATCATCCTCAGTCTAGTGGTCAAGCTGAACTTAGCAATAGAGAAATAAAGTTAATATTACAAGAAATTGTCAATAGGTCTCGAAAGAATTGGTTTAAGAAATTATATGATGCACTTTGAGCTTATAGAACAACATATAAAAATCCTATGGGTATGTCTCCTTATAAAATGGTTTATGGAAAAGCTTGTCATTTGCCTCTTGAGTTGGAACATAAAGCATATTGGGCAATTGAAGAACTCAACTATGATTTCAAACTTGCCGGTGAAAAGAGGTTATTTGATATTAGCTCACTAGATGAATGGAGAACCCAAGCCTATAAAATGCCAAGTTATTTAAAGAAAAAGATGAAAGATGGCATGATAAGAGAATCCAAAAGCGTGAGTTTAGAGTTGGAGAATATGTTCTTTTGTACAACTGTCATTTCAAATTCTTTGCAGGCAAACTTCTCTCCAAATGGGAAGGACTGTATGTTATCGAGGAGGTTTATCGATTAGGATCCATCAAAATAAATAATGCCAAAGGTACTAACCCGAAGGTTGTCAACGGGAAAAGAATAAAACATTATATCTCAGGTACACCCATTAATGTTGAAAGCAACATTATCCAAACTATGACACCAGAATAACACACAAAGGAAACTTCCGGATTACTCCGGAATCATGGAAAAAGAGGAGGTACGTGATACAACAAGTAAACGGACTCCAAAAAATCCGCAAAAATATTTTCGGTCAATTTTGGAATATATTAAAAATTAGGAAAATAAGAAACAACCAGGAAGGTGACCCTGGTGGGTACAAGACACCAGGGCGTGCCTGGCTTGCCAAGCGCGCCCAGGTGGGTTGTGCCCACCTTGGGTACCTTACGGACTTCGTTTTTCTTCCGTTTGCTTGTTTCCCAAGAAAAAAAAATCTTTATATACCCAAACCTATTGACCACCCTATCGCGGAGAAATCTTTTGTTTTCTTTTCCTCGTTGTTTTCTTGAAAGTTCTGAAAATATGTCATCCCAAGACTCAGAGGGTGAGAGCTATGTTGCTGATTATATCACAAACCCAAAGGTTTATGGGGATGTGGAGCACTATAGTTGGACTTTGAAGGAAGAAGAAGACTGATCCTAAAGGGGAGGAGAAGACAAGCTCTGACGAAGTTGAAGTTCCATTGCCTCAACCTAGGGACATGCACATGGAATTCAAGGAGTCAAGTCTCCCCAATAAAGCAAAGAAACCTAAGATCCAGTTTATCCCTTTTCATCTCTTACAGGAAAACACAAGAATTATGCAAGAAGATATTAGAGCTCGAGCATGAGATTGGTTACTTAAAGGAGGAAAATTCCATCCTCAAGCGTAAGCTAGGGAAGGAGGATAAGATTTCTACCACTTCATCACCACCACCTCCGTCTTAATCACCAAAGGAAACTTGAGTGTTGGGTATGGGCACTCCCCTTGGCTTGTACCAAGCTTGGGGGAGGTGCCCCGGTATCGTATCACCTCCATTTTCTTTGACCTTGACTTATCTTAGTTCGACCCATAGTTATCTTTTGCTTTAGATGAATAAAAGTTTAGTTCGATCCTTTCTTTGTTTTGATAGCTTATATCATATCCATGTCTATCATTGTAATCGTGTGCGAGATTTATAGTAAAGTTTTGTTTGAGTTTTGTTTTCTTTAGTTCCATGTTCAATAAAAGGAAAGGAAATAAATGAAAAAGATCATATGCTAACCTTATGGTAAGTAATGACATCACATAAGGAAGAGTATAAGTAGAAAATTTTATTGCAGATTTACAAACATAACATTGGTTAATGATGCAATTCATGAAAGAATTAATAAGGGAAGAGAATATTCACATGCAAATACACAATCTTGGACATCTTTTGTGATTGTGAGCCCCCGTCAAAATATTATATGCCAAAATTATTGACGTTGGACAAGGAAGACAACATAGTGATTTATGTTTGTTCATATTAACATAGAAGTTATATTGTCATAGATCCTTTAACATGTGGTGCTTGCCACCATATTTGTTAGCCAAAAATTCCGCACTAAGTAGAGATACTACTTGTGCATCCAAAAACCCTTAAACCCACATCTTGTTTTGTTAGTCCACCATACATACATATGGATTGAGTAAGATCGTTCAAGTAAGTTGTCATCGGTGCAATAAGGCAATAAAAATAGCTTCTAAAAGTGTTGGATCATTTAGTGTAAGAGAAAATTGAGCATTGTACGAACTTGTGATGGCAAAGAATAAAAGCGACAGACTTCATAATATAGGTTGTTATCATAAGGGGCAATATAACGTGACATTATTTTGCACTAAGAGACTGAACATACAAACAAAAAGTGCATGGCAACCTCTGCTTCCCTCTGCGAAGGTCCTATCTTTTACTTTTATGTATTTACTTTTATGCAAGAGTCAAAGTATTTCCCTATATTCTTTTTCATTTTCTCTTTCGGTAAGCATCATGTGGTGAGGAAATATCTAGGCACATATATCCAGTTGAATATGGGTGGCATGAGTTATTATTATTGACATCACCCTTGAGGTGAATACGTTGGGAGGCGAAACTATAAGCCCCTAACTTTCTATGTGTCCGGTTGAAATTTTTTGCTCATGTGTATGCGGTGAGTGTTAGCAATGATAGAAGACTATATGATGGTTGAGTATGTGGACTTGCCAAAAGGCTCTGATACGTGACCCATCCCTGAAAAGATGATGAATTCTAGTTGCAAAGTTGACCGAGAACATAGTTTGTTAGTTTTCAATAGAGTTTATGCTTTGTACTTTGATGTTGTGATGAATTGTTACTTATTCATGAGGAGTTTTATGATAAAAGTTCTATGATAAAGTTTTGTGTTACAGTTTGTTGTTGTTATAATAATATAGATGATGCTTCTATGTCAGTATTTTGTTTTTATCGACACCTCTCTCTCTCTAAGCATGTGGACATGTTTTTCGATTTTGGTTTTCGCTTGAGGACAAGCGAGGTCTAAGCTTGGGGGATTTGATACGTCCATTTTGCATCAAAGTTTTTCTACTGTTATTTATAATGTTTTTATGCATAATAATGCTTTTTGGAGTAATTCTAATGACTTTTCTCGCATAATATGGAAGGTTCACACAAAGAGGGAGAATACCGGCAGCTTGAATTCTTGACCTAAAAAAGCTACGTTAGGCTATTCTGTACAACTCCAAATGAGCTGAAACTTCACAGGGATTTTTTATGGAATAAATAAGAATTATTGGAGCAAATAACCACCAGAGGGGGCCCACCAGGTGGGCACAACCCATCTGGGCGCGCTAGGGAGCCGAGGCACGCCCTGGTGGGTTCTGCCTTCCTTGGCCCACCTCTAGTGCCCATCTTCTGGTATAAAAGTCATTTTGACCTAGAAAAAATTAGGGGAGGACTTTCGGGACGAAGTGCCGCCATCTCGAGGCAAAACTTGGGCAGGAGCACTTTTGCCCTCCGGTGAGCGATTCCGTCGGGGGAACTTCCCTCCCGGAGGGGGAAATCATCGTCATCATCATCACCAATAACTCTTCCATCTTGGGGAGGGAAATCTCCATCAACATCTTCAACATCACCATCTCCTCTCAAACCCTAGTTCATCTCTTGTGTTCAATCTTTGTACCGGAACCTTAGATTGGTGCTTGTGGGTGACTAGTAGTGTTGATTACATCTTGTAGTTGATTACTATATGGTTTATTTGGTGGAATATTATATGTTCAGATCCATTATGCTATTTAATACCCCTCTGATAATGAGCATGATTATCATTTGTGAGTAGTTACTTTGGTTCTTGAGGTCACTGGAGAAATCTTGTTGCAAGTAATCATGTGAACTTGATATCTGTTCGATGTTTTGATGGTATGTATATTGTGATTGCCTTAGTGGTGTCATGTGAAGCAAGTAATCATGTGAACTTGATATCTGTTCGATACTTTGATGGTATGTATGTTGTGATTGCCTTAGTGGTGTCATGTGAACTTCGACTACATGACACTTCACTATACTTGGGCCTAAGGGAATGCATTGTGGAGTAGTTATTAGATGATGGGTTGCGAGAGTGACAGAAGCTTAAACCCTAGTTTATGCGCTACTTCGTAAGGGACTGATTTGGATCCAAAAGTTTAATGCCCTGGTTAAATTTATTCTTAATACTTTTCTCATAGTTGCGGATGCTTGCGAGGGGGTTAATCATAAGTAGGAGGTTTGTTCAAGTGAGAACAGCACCTAAGCACCGGTCTACCCACATATCAAATTATCAAAGTAGCGAACACGAATCAAACCAACATGATGAAAGTGACTAGATGAAATTCCCGTGTGCCCTCAAGAACACTTTGCTTATCATAAGAGACTGTTTTGGCCTGTCCTTTGCCTCAAAAGGATTGGGCTACCTTGCTGCACTTTTGTTACCGTTATCTTTACTTGCTTGTTACAAATGATCTTGCTATCAAACTACTCGTTACTTATAATTTCAGTGCTTGCAGAGAATACCTTGCTGAAAACCACTTGTCATTTCCTTCTGCTCCTCGTTGGGTTCGACACTCTTACTTATCGAAAGGACTACGATTGATCCCCTATACATGTGGGTCATCAGGGGTTGCCTTTGCCGACTTGGAAACCTTCCGGACTCGCAGTTTCGATACGAGCATGTATTCGCGTCGCCAACGCCCAGATCGAGGAGTGAGCCCACAGCCGGTCAGGATACTCCCTGATGTGCACATGCCTAGGGATTACTGTGAAGAGTAGTTGTGGCCCAATCTTCTCGAAGGATCGGCAAACTTGATAACTATTGCTGCACGATCTGACAACAAGGCAGTGCACCGCAAGTTTTACACATGCAACGAACTGCTAAGACAATTGTACTTCCACAAACCAAAGAAGCCAGCCCACGCAATCATGTCGTAAAGACGTGAAGTCACAAACTAGGTGACCCACAGTTGTGTGTTCTACAACTCCCTCAAGAATCGAAAGAACAACTCTTGCAAGCCTCTCAAGTTTTACACATGAGTGAATTTTTGATAGCCAAAAGTGCTCCTCACATCCTAATATAGTTATACTTACTAGTGGTTGGGCCGCGCCCTTGGTGCGCCGCCTGAGCTGAAGCTCTGCGGTGCCACGTAGGTGGCGCCCATTCCAATTTCTTTTTTGCATTCTATTTGACACACGACTAGCCTCCAGCGCAATGGGTGAGCTTAACCACAATTAGTAGCAACTAATAAGTTATTTCAAAGGGCCTGACATCAAACTTCATTAAAATACAGAGAAAATTTTATAGGAACAATCATAAGAAAACATGATTTATAGGGTCAATTTTCAAGAAAACAGTGTTGCAACTCTACATGGCCTCAGAGAGCATGATGAACATACATGTTACACTCTCAGCAGGGAGAAAACAATAGGAACATGATTCGAAACAAGGCAAGCAGCTAGCAACTGTCCAGGATGTCTCATCAATGTTAGCCGCAAACTCCTATCGGCAAAATTCTATTTGGTCAAAGATTCTGACATTGTGTTCTTTCCAAATAATTCAAGGCAAATTTTAACATGGTCCCTCTTACCCCCTCTTTTTACATATGAGGTAAGAAGGTAGCAGTTAATCATGACACTAATTAATGTGATCAGCGGTTCAGATCTATTTCATACTCTTACCTCTCATATGACAAGAGGAGGTAAGAGGGATGTCGGTGTCAAAACCGGCGGATCTCGGGTAGGGGGTCCCGAACTGTGCGTCTAAGGCTAATGGTAATAGGAGGCGGGGGACACAATGTTTACCTAGGTTCAGGCCCTCTCTATGGAGGTAATGCCCTACTTCCTGCTTGATTGATCTTGATGATATGAGTATTACAAGAGTTTATCTACCACGAGATCGTAGAGGCTAACCCTAGAAGCTAGCCTGTGATTATGATTGTTCTCCTACGGACTAAACCCTCCGGTTTATATAGACACCGGAGGGGGCTAGGGTTACATTAGGTCGGTTACAGAGAAGGGAGTCTACATATCTGAATTTCCAAGCTTGCCTTCCACGCAAAGGAGAGTCCCACCCGGACACGGGGCGAAGTCTTCAATCTTGTATCTTCATAGTCCAACAGTCCGGCATAAGCACATAGTCCGGCTGTCCGGATCCAGGACTCCCTAAGTAGCCCTGAACCAGGCTTCAATGACGATGAGTCCGGCGCGCCAATTGTCTTCGTCATTGCAAGGCGGGTTCCTTCTCCGGATTCTCCAGAGTACCTGTTGTAACGAGCAGTGTCCGGCTTCCCATTTAATGTTGCACTCATCGGCTTCTGTACCTTAATAGTGTCAGCCTCCACGTGTCGAGCGAATGCGAGAAGCTGGGGCATTTTTGCACTTGCCACCCTGACCATGTAAATAAATCGTCTATTAAAGAGACGGGGATCTTCAGATCCAAATCACGCCATCTTCCCCCAAGCGAGGAATCATCAGAGTGCGCCTGAAAAACCATCCCATCATGGCCGGCCACCGCAGTTCTTCCTCTCGCCCCTATAGCGCTAAGCTAGGTGATTGGGAGAAGTGTACCCTATCCCACGGCCAATTAGTGAGGTTGCAAACCCAGGGGTTCCTTCCACCTACATATCTTGTCCCCGTTCGGGCCGGATTAGCCACTTTTGACGGCGGGGAGCAAGCGGAGAATTTTTCCAACCCATCCAGGGGGGAGCGAGTGTTGCTTGTCCCTTAGTTGCTGAGGGGCATCAGATTTCCAATCCATCCATTCCTTCGCGGGCTCCTGGAGCATTATGGCCTCCAGCTGCACAATTTTACCCGTGCCTCTATCCTGCACATCGCAGGTTATGTCGCCCTTTGTGAGTTATTTCTAGGCTGCGAAGCTCATTTCGAGCTATGGAAGAGGCTATTCTGCCTCGTCCCTCGCAGTCAGGAGGGATCAATATTCCAAGTGGGCGGAGTCGAAATATGGCGCATCGCCGGGACCAGATACTTGTCCGGCACTCCGAAGACGGTATCCGAAGATTGGCCTTCCGAGTGGTTTTATATAGAGGACGTCTCCCTTCCTGACCCTATCCGAATGGGTCTTCCTGAGTTCACAAATGCTCCATTGAAGAAGCGCCGTAGCTGGCGCCCTCGAAGCCCCAAAGAGGAAGATAGCAGAGAGGTCCTTCAACTGATGGGCAGGATAGAAACGCTTGCCCAATCCGGATTGACAATAATTGAGGTTATGTCTATATGCATAATGCGGGGGGTGCAGCCACTCTAGTATCGGGGGCGTCCCATGTGGCACTTCAACGGAGAAGATGATGCCACCCGCTGCAACCGGAAAGGTTCGGACTCCGCCACCGCTCTGGTGAAAATACTGTCTGATCTATACAAAGGGGAAGAAGAGGAGTTCATCCGCATTAAGCCACGGGATGGATTTTCCATGTACAACCCCCCTAACTAGGTGAGTTGCCATCCTTTACTCAACTCTATCCATTCCCGTGGTTTTTATCACAAATATTTATCTTGCCAGTCCATATCAGGAAACGCGAAAAGCTATGAGGGAGGTCCACAACCCGCCTCCACAGCCAGGGGCCCCAACCGGGCCCTCGACCCCGGACTCGAAGAGGATCCACACATATTTGTGGAGCTTGACGGTAGGGTGTTTTACCAGGCGAGCTGTGACGACACCTTGGTAGCCATCATTGCCGACTATCCCAGCTTCCTCCCAGCATCATGAAGGAAATATGCCCTAGAGGCAATAATAAAGTTATTATTTATTTCCTTATATCATGATAAATTTTTATTATTCATGCTAGAATTGCATTAACCGGAAACATAATACACGTGTGAATACATAGACAAACATAGTGTCACTAGTATGCCTCTACTTGACTAGCTCGTTTATCAAAGATGGTTATGTTTCCTAACCATGGACAAAAGAGTTGTCATTTGATTAACGGGATCACATCATTAGGAGAATGATGTGATTGACTTGACCCATTCCGTTAGCCTTAGCACTTGATTGTTTAGTATGTTGCTACTGCTTTCTTCATGACTTATACATGTTCCTATAAACTATGAGATTATGCAACTCCCGTTTACCAGAGGAACACTTTGGGTGCTACCAAACGTCACAACGTAACTGGGTGATTATAAAGGAGTACTACAGGTGTCTCCAAAGGTACATGTTGGGTTGGCGTATTTCGAGATTAGGTTTTGTCACTCCGATTGTCGGAGAGGTATCTCTGGGCCCTCTCAATAATGCACATCTTTATAAGCCTTGCAAGCAATGTGACCAAATGAGTTGGTTACGGAATGATGCATTACGGAACGAGTAAAGAGACTTGCCGGTAACGAGATTGAACTAGGTATTGGATACCGACGATCAAATCTCAGGCAAGTAACATACCGATGACAAAGGGAACAACGTATGTTGTTATGCGGTTTGACCGATAAAGATCTTCGTAGAATATGTAGGAACCAATATGGGCATCCAGGTTCCGCTATTGGTTATTGACCGAGAATAGTTCTAGGTAATGTCTACATAGTTCTCGAACCCGTAGGGTCCGCACGCTTAACGTCACGATGACAGTTTTATTATGAGTTTATAAGTTTTGATGTACCGAAGTTTGTTCGGAGTCCCGGATGTGATCACGGACGTAACGAGGAGTCTCAAAATGGTCGAGACATAAAGATCGATATATTGGAAGCCTATATTTGGACATCGGAATCGTTCCGGGTGAAATCGGCATTTTACCGGAGCACCGGGAGGTTACCGGAACCCCCTCGGGGGTTATTGGGCCTACATGGGCCTCGAGGGAGAAGAGGGAAGGAGGCAGGAGGGGGCCGTGCGCCCCTCCCCTTCCTAGTCCGAATAGGACAAGGGAAGGGGGGCGGCGCCCCCCTTTCCTTCCCCTCTTCCTCCTCTTTCCCCCCTTCTCCTATTCCAACTAGGAAAGAAGGGAGTCCTACTCCCGGTGGGAGTAGGAGTCCCCCCTTGGCGCGCCCTCCTTTGCCGGCCGCCTCCTCCCCCCTGGCTCCTTTATATACAGGGGCGGGGGGCACCCCAAGACACACAAGTTGATCTACGGATCGTTTCTTAGCCATGTGCTGTGGCCCCCTCCACCATATTCCACCTCGGTCATCTCATCACGGAGTTTAGGCGAAGCCCTGCGCCGGTAGAACATCATCATCGTCACCACGCTGTCGTGCTGACGGAACTCATCCCCGAAGCTTTGCTGGATCGGAGCCCGGGGATCGTCATCGAGCTGAACGTGTGCTGAACTCGGAGGTGCCGTACGTTCGGTGCTTGGATCGGTCGGATCGTGAAGACGTATGACTACATCAACCGCATTGTGCTAACGCTTCCGCTTACGGTCTACGAGGGTACGTGGACAACACTCTCCCCTCTCATTGCTATGCCATCACCATGATCTTGCGTGTGCGTAGGAATTTTTTTGAAATTACTACGTTCCCCAACAGTGGCATCCGAGCCTGGTTTTATGCGTAGATGTCATATGCACGAGTAGAACACAAGTGAGTTGTGGGCGATATAAGTCATACTGCTTACCAGCATGTCATACTTTGGTTCAGCGGCATTGTGAGATGAAGCGGCCCGGACCGACATTACGCGTACGCTTACGCGAGACTGGTTTCACCGTTACGAGCACTCGTTCTTAAAGGTGACTGGCGGGTGTCTGTCTCTCTCACTTTAGTTGAACCGAGTGTGCCTATGCCCGGTCCTTGCGAAGGTGAAAACAGCACTAACTTGACAAACTATCGTTGTGGTTTTGATGCATAGGTAAGAACGGTTCTTGCTCAGCCCGTAGCAGCCACGTAAAATTTGCAACAACAAAGTAGAGGACGTCTAACTTGTTTTTGCAGGGCATGTTGTGATGTGATATGGTCAAGACGTGATGCTATATTTTATTGTATGAGATGATCATGTTTTGTAACCGAAGTTATCGGCAACTGGCAGGAGCCATATGGTTGTCGCTTTATTGTATGAAATGCAAATGCCCTGTAATTGCTTTACTTTATCACTAAGCGGTAGCGATAGTCGTAGAAGCAATAGATGGCGTAACGACAACGATGCTACGATGGAGATCAAGGTGTCGCGCCAGTGACGATGGTGATCACGACAGTGCTTCGGAGATGAAGATCACAAGCACAAGATGATGATGGCGATATCATATCACTTATATTGATTGCATGTGATATTTATCCTTTATGCATCTTAACTTGCTTTGATTGACGGTAGCATTTTAAGATGATCTCTCACTAAATTATCAAGAAGTGTTCTCCCTGAGTATGCACCGTTGCGAAAGTTCTTCGTGCTGAGACACCACGTGATGATCGGGTGTGATAGGCTCTACGTTCAAATACAACGGGTGCAAAACAGTTGCACACGCGGAATACTCAGGTTAAACTTGACGAGCCTAGCATATAACAGATATGGCCTGGAACACGGAGACCGAAAGGTCGAGCGTGAATCATATAGTAGATATGATCAACATATTGATGTTCACCGTTGAAACTACTCCATCTCACGTGATGATCGGACATGGTGTAGTTGATATGGATCACGTAATCACTTAGAGGATTAGAGGGATGTCTATCTAAGTGGGAGTTCTTAAGTAATATGATTAATTGAACTTAAATTTATCATGAACTTAGTCCTGGTAGTATTTTGCAAATTATGTTGTAGATCAATAGCGTGCATTGTTGCTTTCATATGTTTATTTTTATATGTTCCTAGAGAAAATTGTGTTGAAAGATGTTAGTAGCAATGATGCGGATTGGATCCGTGATCTGAGGTTTATCCTCATTGCTGCACAGAAGAATTATGTCCTTAATGCACCGCTAGGTGACAGACCTATTGCAGGAGGAGCAGATGCAGATGTTATGAACGTTTGGCTAGCTCAATATGATGACTACTTGATAGTTTTGTGCACCATGCTTTATGGCTTAGAATCGGGACTTCAAAGATGTTTTGAACGTCATGGACCATATGAGATTTTCCAGGAGTTGAAGTTAATATTTCGAGCAAATACCCGAGTTGAGAGATATGAAGTCTCCAACAAGTTCTATAGCTAAAAAATGGAGGAGAATCGCTCAACTAGTGAGCACGTGCTCAGATTGTCTGGGTACTACAATCGCTTGAATCAAGTGGAAGTTAATCTTCCACATAAGATAGTGATTGACAGAATTCTCTAGTCACCATCACCAAGTTAGTAGAACTTTGTGATGAACTATAGTATGCAAGGGATGGCGAAAACGATTCCCGAGCTCTTCGTGATGCTGAAATCGACGAAGGTAGATATCAAGAAAAGAGCATCAAGTGTTGATGATTGACAAGACCACTAGTTTCAAGAAAAGGGCCAAGGGAAAGAAAGGGAACTTCAAGCAGAATGGCAAGCAAGTTGTCACTCCCGCGAAGAAGACCAAAGCTGGACCAAAGCCTAAAACTGAGTGCTTACACTGCAAAGGAAATGGTCACTGCAAACAGAAATACCCTGAATATTTGGTGGATAAGAAGGATGGCAAACTGAATAAGGGTATATTTGATATACAGGTTATTGATGTGTACCTTACTAGTGTTTATAGTAACCCCTGAATATTTGATACTTGTTCGATTGCTAAGATTAGTAACTCGAAACAGGAGTTACAGAATAAACAGATACTAGTTGAGGGTGAAGTGACGATGTGTGTTGGAAGTGGTTCCAAGATTGATATGATCATCATCGCACACTCCCTATACTTTCGGGATTAGTGTTAAACCTAAATAAATGTTATTTGGTGTTTGCGTTGAGCATGAATATGATTTGATCATGTTTATTGCAATACGATTATTCATTTAAAGTCAGAGAATAATTGTTATTTTGTTTACATGAATAAAGCCTTTAATGGTCATACACCCAATGAAAATAGTTTGTTGGATCTCAATCGTAGTGATACACATATTCATAATATTGATGCCAAAAGATGCAAAATTAATAATGATAGTGCAACTTATTTGTGGCACTGCCGTTTGGGTCATATCGGTGTAAAGCGCATGAAGAAACTCCATAAAGATGGATTTTCGGAATCACTTGGTTATGAATCATTTGATGCTTGAGAACCGTGCCTTTTGGGCAAGATGACTAAAACTCCGTTCTCCGGAACAATGGAACGAGCTAGTGACTTATTGGAAATAATACATACCGATGTATGTGGTCCAATGAGTGTTGATGCTCGTGGCGGGTATCGTTATTTTCTGACCTTCACAAGATGATTTGAGCAGATATGAGTATATCTACTTAATGAAGCACAAGTCTGAAACATTTGAAAGGTTCAAATAATTTCAGAGTGAAGTGGAGAATCATCATAACAAGAAAATAAAGTTTCTACAATTTGATCGCGGAGACAAATATTTGAGTTACGAGTTTGGTCTTCAATTAAAACAATGTGGAATAGTTTCACAAACTCATGCCACTTGGAACACCACAGCGTAACGGTGTGTCCGAACGTCGTAACCGTACTTTATTGGATATGGTGCGATCTATGATGTCTCTTATCGGTTTACCACTATCGTTTTGGGGTTATGCATTAGAGACAGCTGCATTCACTTTAAATAGGGCACCATCAAAATCCGTTGAGACGACGCCTTATGAACTGTGGTTTGGCGAGAAACCAAAGTTGTCGTTTCTTAAAGTTTGGGGCTGCGATGCTTATGTGAAAAAGTTTTCACCTGATAAGCTCGAACCCAAATCGGAGAAGTGCGTCTTCATAGAATACCCAAAGGTAACTATTGGGTACACCTTCTATCACAGATCCGAAAGCAAGATTCGTTGCTAAGATGGATCCTTTCTAGAGAAGGAGTTTCTCTCGAAAGAAGTGAGTGGGAGGAAAGTAGAACTTGATAAGGTAATTGTACCTTCTCCCAAATTGGAAAGTATTTCATCACAGAAATCAGTTCCAGTGATGCCTACACCGATTAGTGAGGAAGTTAATGATGATGATCATGAAGCTTCAGATCAAGTTACTACCGAACCTCGTAGGTCTTCCAGAATAAGATCCGCACCAAAGTGGTACGGTAATCCCGTTCTAGAAGTCATGTTACTAGACCATGATGAACCTACGAACTATGAGGAAGCGATGATGAGCCCAGATTCCGCGAAATGGCTTGAGGCCATGAAATCTGAGATAGGATCCATGTATGAGAACAAAGTATGGACTTTTATTGACTTGCTCGATGATCAGCAAGCCATGTTAAATAAATGGATCTTCAAGAGGAAGACAGACACTGATAGTAGTGTTACTATCTACTAAGCTCGACTTGTTGCGAAATGTTTTCAACAAGTTCAAGGTGTTGACTACAATGAGATTTTTTCAATTGTAGCGATGCTTAAGTCTGTCCGAATCATGTTAGCAATTGTCACATGTTATGAAATCTGGCAAATGGATGTCAAAACTACATTCTTTAATGGATTTATTAAAGAAGAGTTGTATATGATGCAACCAGAAGGTTTTGTTAATCCTAAAGGTGCTAACGAAGTGTGCAAGCTCCAGCGATCCATCAATGGACTGGTGCAAGCATCTCGGAGTTGGAATATATGCTTTGATGAGTTGATCAAAGCATATGGTTTTATACAGACTTTTTGAGAAGCCTGTATTTACAAGAAAGTGAGTGGGAGCTCTGTAGCATTTCTAATATTATATGTGGATGACATATTGTTAATTGGAAATGATATAGAAATTTTGGATAGCACGAAAGGATACTTGAATAAGAGTTTTTCAAAGCAAGACCTCGTTGAAGCTGCTTACACATTGAGCATCAAGATCTATATAGATAGATCAAGACGCTTGATAAGATTTTTCAATGAGTACATACCTTGATAAAGTTTTTGAAATAGTTCAAAATGGAACAGTCAAAGAAGGAGTCCTTGCCTGTGTTGCAAGGTGTGAAGTTGAGTAAGACTCAAGACCCGACCATGGCAGAAAATAGAAAGAGAATGAAAAGTCATTCCCTATGCCTCAGTCATAGGTTCTATAAAGTATGCTATGCTGTGAACCAGACCTATTATATACCTTGATCTGTGTTTGGCAAAGGAATACAATTTTGATCTAATAGTAGATCACTGGACAGCGGTCAAGAATATCCTTAGCGAGGACTAAGGAAATACTTCTCGATTATGGAGGTGATAAAAGAGCCCGTCGTAAAGAGTTACATCGGAGCAAGCTTTTACACCAATCCAGATGACTCTAAGTCTCAATCTGGATACATATTGAAAGTGGGAGCAATTAGCTAGAGTAGCTCCATGCAGAACATTGTAGACATAGAATATTTGCAAAATACATACAACTCTGAATGTGACAGACCCGTTGACTAAACTTCTCTCACGAGCAAAACATGATCATACCTTAGTACTCTTTGGGTGTTAATCACATAGCAATGTGAACTAGATTATTGACTCTAGTAAACCCTTTGGGTGTTGATCACATGACAATGTGAACTATGGGTATTAATCACATACAGATGTGAATATTGGTGTTGAATCACATAATGATGTGAACTAGATTATTGACTCTAGTGCAAGTGGGAGACTGAAGGAAATATGCCCTAGAGGCAATAATAAAGTTATTATTTATTTCCTTATATCATGATAAATGTTTATTATTCATGCTAGAATTGTATTAACAGGAAACATAATACATGTGTGAAACATAGACAAACATAGTGTCACTAGTATGCCTCTACTTGACTAGCTCGTTTATCAAAGATGGTTATGTTTCCTAACCATGGACAAAAGAGTTGTCATTTGATTAACCGGATCACATCATTAGGAGAATGATGTGATTGACTTGACCCATTCCGTTAGCCTTAGCACTTGATCGTTTAGTATGTTGCTACTGCTTTCTTCATGACTTATACATGTTCCTATAAACTATGAGATTATGCAACTCCCGTTTACCGGAGGAACACTTTGGGTGCTACCAAACGTCACAACGTAACTGGGTGATTATAAAGGAGTACTACAGGTGTCTCCAAAGGTACATGTTGGGTTGGCGTATTTCGAGATTAGGTTTTGTCACTCCGATTGTCGGAGAGGTATCTCTGGGCCCTCTCGGTAATGCACATCTTTATAAGCCTTGCAAGCAATGTGACCAAATGAGTTGGTTACAGAATGATGCATTACGGAACAAGTAAAGAGACTTGCCGGTAATGAGATTGAACTAGGTATTGGATACCGATGATAAAATCTCGGGCAAGTAACATACCGATGACAAAGGGAACAACGTATGTTGTTATGCGGTTTGACCGATAAAGATCTTCGTAGAATATGTAGGAACCAATAAGGGCATCCAGGTTCCGCTATTGGTTATTGACCGAGAATAGTTCTAGGTCATGTCTACATAGTTCTCGAACCCGTAGGGTCCGCACGCTTAACGTTACAATGACAGTTTTATTATGAGTTTATAAGTTTTGATGTACCGAAGTTTGTTCGGAGTCCTGGATGTGATCACGGACGTAATGAGGAGTCTCGAAATGGTCGAGACATAAAGATCGATATATTGGAAGCCTATATTTGGACATCGGAATCGTTCCGGGTGAAATCGGCATTTTACCGGAGCACCGGGAGGTTACCGGAACCCCCCCGGGGGGTTATTGGGCCTACATGGGCCTCGAGGGAGAAGAGGGAAGGAGGCAGGAGGGGGCCGCGCACCCCTCCCCTTCCTAGTCCGAATAGGACAAGGGAAGGGGGGCGGTGCCCCCCCCTTTCCTTCCCCTCTTCCTCCTCTTCCCCCCCTTCTCCTATTCCAACTAGGAAAGAAGGGAGTCCTACTCCCGGTGGGAGTAGGACTCCCCCCTTGGCGCGCCCTCCTTGGTCGGCCGCCTCCTCCCCCTGGCTCCTTTATATA
>NC_041387.1:54046426-54069341 GCF_002162155.2 Triticum dicoccoides
CCCAAGACACACAAGTTGATCTACGGATCGTTCCTTAGCCATGTGCGGTGCCCCCTCCACCATATTCCACCTCGGTCATATCGTCGCGGAGTTTAGGTGAAGCCCTGCCCCGGTAGAACATCATCATCATCACCACACCGTCGTGCTGACGGAACTCATCCCCGAAGCTTTGCTGGATCGGAGCCCGGGGATCATCATCGAGCTGAACGTGTGCTGAACTCGGAGGTGCCGTACGTTCGGTGCTTGGATCGGTCGGATCGTGAAGACGTACGACTACATCAACCGCGTTGTGCTAATGCTTCCGCTTACGGTCTACGAGGGTACGTGGACAACACTCTCCCCTCTCGTTGCTATGCCATCACCATGATCTTGCGTGTGCGTAGGAATTTTTTTGAAATTACTACGTTCCCCAACACATCACATGTAAGTAAATAGGAGACTTATCTTCCAAAAAGGATTTTACTCTTTCCGCCTTACCCACTGCACATATATTATGCTATAAAGGGAAAGCCATCGGCGCGCCATGCCGAACCCATGGCGCCTCACCAACAAGGGGCGCCCAAACCGGGCAGGCTTCCAAAAAGAAAGGCGAGCAGAGACATGGCCGAGCCGCCATCGAAGAGGTATGGTTGAAAACATGCTCCGCGATTGTTATCTTAACATATAACAATATCCACTGTGCCTGGGCAGAAAGAACATTCGCAGGACTATATCCAGAGATTCTGCCCACCCCGCCTCCACCAGCCAGATTCCAGAACCGACCTCAAGGATGGAGGCTAACGCGGGGATAACACCGGAGGGTCCTCCTATAGAGGATTCAGATAGAATATCCGCTACAAATTCCGAGGTGGAGAGCGCTATGAATCACCAGCGTCGGCGGGCCGCACTCCGCGACCCTAGTTTTTCCGAAGAGGCTTTCAATGCCTTCAACTTCGAAGACGCGTACATCCGAGCTGCGCAAGATGGGCTCGCTAGAGCTACAAACCAGTATTTAAAAGATATGCGGGTAAGCAAAATCTGATAATTATGCATATCAGTAGCCCCAGAGACTTGAAACAGTTGGGGCAACTGATTTAAGGATCATTGTATGAACAGGTTCTTACAGAGAAGAATACCCTTTTGTCTGAAGAGCTGGAGAAGTGTCAAGCCCAGCTAAGGGTTGCCGTTGCCGAAATGGAGGAATCCAAGAAGGCCTCATGTGGTAATATTCCTCTCTATCGAGAAAAAACGTAAGTACGTGTACCAAGTGGTGTTCGGCACGTTGCAGATCTGACAATAGATTCCGCAGATAAGTCCGGAGTGAATCCGGAGATCCTGCAAGAGGATGAACAAAGAAAGCAACAACAACTAGAAGCTGGCGAGCGTGTACTTACACGGGTCAGGCAGGACAAAAACGATCTCCAAGATGCCAATATCTGGCTGAGCGTAGAATTACAAGATGTTCGGGCTCACCTGGCTGACTCCGTGAAGGAGAATAGAAGGCTTCAACGCGACATTTTTAGTATGTGCTCAAACGAACCATTATATAGTTCGGCAAAGAAACAGGCTAAAAGAGTTACGTCTGTAGGTATGCTGGCCGGTCGCCCCGAAGAAGAGATGCCCGGATCCTCAGGCGGTCTGCTGCAAGAGCTTTTGCAACTGCACGGACAAGTTCGGCTGGTAATGCAGGGTATAGCTAAGGCCTTGTGGCCATCCGCCTCCCTACTGGGAAGCATGGGGGAGCTTGTTCAGCTACTCAAGGGAGCGCGGCGGCGCTTCCGACTATGGAAGATATCTGCCTGTCGACAAGGTGCGAGGGAAGCTTGGGCCATGGTAAAAACACGGTATACCAAGCTTGATCCGAATCACATGGCCCGGGTCGGACCTGTAGGGCCAGATGGGAATGAGATTCCCGTTAGTCTGGTGTATGACCAGGTAGGATTAGCCGCAAAGTATTCCCAACAGGATTGTAGGATAGACAACCTTTTGGATGGCATAGAAGAAGAAGTAGGTGAGTCTAAGTGACTATGTACTTCAATTGACATTTTTGGCCCTAGCCGGATTGTAAATCATTTGTCATGGCAGACATTTTTGCTTCAACCTCCGAACCCGAAAGTCCGGAGTGTTAACGAATACCCGCTCAGTTATGTAAACCGAGGTACGCGTGGAAACCAGGCGTAGGGGTCATAATTGCTTAAACAGACAAGTATCCAACTAGCTATGTTACATGGATAGTAAGAAACATCTTCCAGAGAGAATAGTTCCGTTAAGGGTTCCTTTCCCTGGGTACGCATGCATTAATGTGCATGTCCAAAGTGCGAGCAAAAACGCAGTATATGAAACATCTGGGGGTTTATGATGTAATAGGTAAGAAACATCTTTTGTTCACTGACCAATATTCTCTTAGGTACACATCCGGTGTACCCAGTCTAAGGTACACATCCGGTGTACCCGGCAGTAACGGTCGCAGAGGTGCTCCCCTTATGCCCTAGCCGAACTAACGGGAACATAGGGCATAAACACAGGAGCCAGGCAACCCAGCTTGGCCAAAACTTAAATCATATCGATGCATATAATGGTGAAGAAAAGGTACATATGGAAAAGGGACACAAATGCAGTGCGCGTGATGCCTGGAAGATAATTATATTAAGCTTTTGTATAAGAAGGCCCCAAGTATAATGAACGCACATTTTTAAAGATTAGCGCGTCACGAGTGTGTAGTCGAGTTACACTAAAGCTTTAGAGCCATAAAAAGGAAGAGAGAGGATATAACTAAAAAGTAAAATAAAAAGGCGGAGGGAAGGAGACGAACAAAGAGTTCGGCGCTAGGCGTAGAATCTTTGGGGTCTGGCCGCGTTCCATGGGTTCGGCTCGAGTCGATTATCTGATGCATCACGCAGGCGGTATGCTCCTCGGGTGAGAACTTTATCAATGATGAAAGGACCCTTCCACTTGGGCTTAAGCTTGTCCTTTTTCTTCTCCGGTAGGTGTAGTACGAGTTCGCCAATGTTATAAGTTTTGGCCCGTATTTCTCTGCTTTGATACCTGCGAGCTTGTTGCTGATAAAATGCGGAATGGGCTTTTGCGACGTCACGCTCCTCCTCCAGGGCATTTAAACTTTCCTGCCGATCAAGCTTGGCTTCTCTCTCTTCATACATGCGCACTCGAGGTGAGTCATGAATAATATCACAGGGAAATACCTCCTTTGCACCGTACACCATGAAGAAGGGTCCCCCATAGTACGGAGTCAAGCTCCTCTACCCAGTGCGTGTCTGATTCCTTCAGAGACCGCACTAGTCTGGTTTTGATGCCTCTCATAATAAGACCATTTGCTCATTCGACTTCCCTATTTGTTTGAGGGTGATAGACGGAGGCGTAATCGAGCTTAATGCCCATGTTGCCGCACCAAGTTTTCACCTCATCGGTTGTGAAATTGGAGCCATTATTGGTGATGATGCTGTGGGGGATACCATAGCGGTGCACGACCCCTGATATGAAGTCTATCACTAGTCTGGATTCGGCCGTTTTAACTGGTTTGGCCTCTATCCATTTGGTGAATTTATCCACCATGACCAGCAGGTATTTTTTTCTTATGGCTTCCTCCTTTAAGGGGTCCGACCATATCGAGCCCCCAGACCGCAAAGGGTCAGGTTATAGGGATTGTCTGAAGAGAAGTGGGAGGCATATGGCTTTGGTTGGCAAAGAGCTGGCAACCGACGCAATGTTGGACGAGGTCATGTGCGTCTGCTCGGGATGTCGGCCAGTAGAAACCTGTACGGAAAGCCTTGCTTACAAGGGCCCGAGCTGTGGCGTGGTGGCCGTCGAGTCCAGCATGAATTTCAGCCAAGAGCTGCCGCCCTTCCTCTTCGGAGATGCATCTTTGAAGTACTCCGGTAGCGCTTTTCTTATAAAGCTCTCCCTCGTGGACCTTGTAGGCTTTAGAGCACCGCACAATGCAACGTGCCTCATTTTGATCCTCGGGGAGTTCTTGCCTATTTAGGTAGGCTAAGAAGGGTTCGGTCCATGGGCGGTGATAGCCATGATCAGATGGGCCGAAGGTGTTATTTCGGTGGCAGAGCCTCTGATTATGTCAGTGTGTTTGGAATCTGGTGTTGTGGTCGGATCCAGACTAGTATTGCCGATCTCACCTTGCCACACCACGGATGGCTTGAACAACCTTTCCAGGAAGATGTTAGGTGGGACGGGATCGCGTTTAGTGCCGATGCGGGCAAGGATATCCGCCGCTTGATTGTTTTCTCTAACCACATGATGAAATTCAAGCCCCTTGAATCGAGCTGACATGTGGAGGACGGCGTTACGATAAGCCGCCATTTTCGGATCCTTGGCGTAGAAGTCTCCATTTATTTGAGATATTGCAAGGTTTGAATCCCCACACACTTCTAGGCGCTTGATGCCCATGGAGACAACCATCCAAGACCATGCAACAGAGCCTCGTATTCGGCTGCATTGTTGGAGTCTGTGTTTGGAGTATGTATTGGACTGTATGTCCTGTGGGGAATGTCAAAACAACACCCCTCCTAGACCAGCCAGCATTTTAGAGCCTTCGAAGTGCATGATCCAATTAGAGTATGTGTCGTACTCTTTAGGAAGTTCGGCTTCTGTCCATTCAGCGATGAAGTCAGCCAGTACTTTCGATTTAATGGCTCGTCGTGGTTTATATGTAATGTCGAATGGGAGGAGCTCGATAGCCCACTTAGCAATCTGTCCCGTGGCATCGCGGTTATTTATTATATCGTTGAGTGGTACTTCGGAGGCTACCGTGATTGAACACTCTTGAAAGTAGTGTCGTAGTTTTCGGGATGCCACGAAGACCGCGTATGCTATCTTTTGATAATGTGGGTACCATGACTTGCATGGTGTGAGGATAGTGGATACTTAGTACACCGGCTTTTTAAGCGGGAACTTATGTCCGTCCTCCTCTCGTTCGATGATGAGCACTGCGCTTACAACTTGGTATGTTGCAGCTATGTATAACAACATGGGTTCGCCAATGTTTGGTGCGGCTAGGATTGGGTTGCTAACCAAGAGGGCCTTTATTTCTTCCAGTCCGTCCGTCAACGCATCCGTCCACTCGAAGTGTTCGGTGCGTCGGAGAAGGCGATAAAGAGGTAGTGCCTTTTCTCCCAATCGGGAGATAAAGCGGCTTAAGGCAGCCACGCATCCAGTTAATTTCTAGATTTGTTTGAGGTCTGTTGGGGTAGCCAACTGTGCCAAAGCTCGGATTTTAGTCGGGTTTGCTTCAATTCCTCTATTGGAAACGATGAAGCCCAACAGCTTTCCGGCGGGAACGCCAAAAACACAATTTCTGAATTGAGCTTGATGTCATATGTTCGGAGGTTGTCGAACGTGAGCCTCAGGTCGTCTATTAAAGATTTGACGTGTCTAGTATTGATGACCACATCGTCGACGTATGCTTCAACTATTTTTCCGATTTGTTTTTCCAGGCATGTCTGAATCAGGCGTTGGTAGGTAGCACCAGCGTTCTTGAGACCAAAAGGCATGGTGTTGAAACAGAAAGGGCTGTATGGGGTGATGAATGCCGTTGCGGCTTGATTGGACTCTGCCATCTTGATTTGATGGTATCCGAAGTTTGCGCCAAGGAAGCACAATGAGTCGTGTCCTGTGGTAGCGCCGATGATTTGATCGATGCGGGGGAGGGGGAAGGTATCCTTGGGGCAAGCTTTATTGAGGTCCTTGAAATCGACACATAGGCACCGGGATTTGTCCTTCTTTGGTACCATCACTAGGTTTGCTAGCCAGTCCGGATGTTTTATTTCTCTGATGAATCCGGCTTCGAGTAACTTGGCTAGATCCTCTCCCATAGCTTGTCGTTTAGGCTCTGAAAAGCGCCGTAGTGTCTGCTTGACCGGCTTGTATCCTTTCAATATGTTGAGACTATGCTCGGCCAGCCTGCATGGGATCCCCGACATGTCTGAAGGGTGTCAGGCGAAGATGTCCCAATTCTCGCTTAAAAACGCCCGTAGTGCGGCGTCGATTGTGGGGTTCAGCTTTGCCCCGATGGATGCTGTTTTTGTAGAGTCCGTTTGGTGGACTTGGAATTTGACTATTTTGTCTGCTGGTTTGAAAGAGGTGGACTTGGGTCACTTATTGAGTATCACGTCGTCCCTACCCACTATGGAGTGTAATGCAGTTAATTCTTCGGCCGCAAGGGCTTCGGATAGTGCCTCCAGGGCCAAGGCGGCGGTTTTATTTTCGGTGCGGAGTGTTGTGTCCGGATCACTGGCTAGAGTGATGATTCCATTGGGCCCGGGCATCTTGAGCTTCATGTATCCATAATGGGGTATGGCTTGGAAGCTCACGAATGCGTCCCGCCCTAAAAGGGCGTGGTATCCGCTACTAAAAGGGGCCACTTGGAACATGATACATCTCCAATGTATCTATAATTTTTGATTGTTCCATGCTATTATATTACCCCTTTTGGATGTTTATGGGCTTTATTTTACACATTTATATCATTTTTGGGACTAACCTACTAACCGGAGGCCCAACCCATATTGCTGTTTTTTTGCCTATTTCAGTATTTCGAAGAAAAGGAATATCAAACGGAGTCCAAACGGAATGAAACCTTCGGGAGCGTGATTTTTGGAACGAACATGATCCGGAGAGCTTGGAGTGCAAGTCAAGAAGCTTCCGAGGGCCCCATGAGATAGGGGGCCGCGCCCCCCTTGTAGGGCGAGCCCCCTGTCTTGTGGGGCCCTCGGGCGGCCACCGACATACTTCTTCCTCCTATATATACCTACGGACCCTGAAAACATCCAGGAGCACCACGAAACACAATTTCCACCGCCGTAACCTCCTGTATCCGCGAGATCCCATCTTGGAGCCTTCGCCGGCACTCTGCCGGAGGGGGAATCAACCACGGAGGGTGAGGGAGTCCTGGACTAGGGGGTGTCCGGATAGCCGAACTATCATCATCAGCCGGACTCCAAGACTATGAAGATAGAAGATTGAAGACTTTGTCCCGTGTCCGAATGGGACTTTCCTTGGCGTGGAAGGCAAGCTTGGCGATACGGATATGTAGATCTCCTACCATTGTAACCGACTCTGTGTAACCCTAGCCCTCTCCGGTGTCTATATAAACCGGATGGCTTTAGTCCGTAGGACGAACAACAATCATACCATAGGCTAGCTTCTAGGGTTTAGCCTCCTTGATCTCGTGGTAGATACACTCTTGTAACACACATCATCAATATTAATCAAGCAGGACGTAGGGTTTTACCTCCATCAAGAGGGCCCGAACCTGGGTAAAACATCGTGTCCCTTGTCTCCTGTTACCATCCGCCTAGATGCACAGTTCGGGACCCCCTACCCGAGATCCGCCGGTTTTGACACCGACATTGGTGCTTTCATTGAGAGTTCCTCTGTGTCGTCGCAATCAGGAAGGATGCCTTTTCTCGTCTTTAAAGATGGCGCCGTCGTCAAGGGAGCCTTGGCCGCCGGCCAAACTATCCGGCTAGGTGGTTTTCTTATGACCGCCTGTTCGGCCACCGCTCCGATGATGACCTCTCAGGTCATCAAAAGCGATCTTCACGTCAGCTCGAAATTCGCCGAGCAGCTAGATCCGATTGAGCTCTCCTCCGTAAACGAGCTCTTGGATCGCATCGCCGCCCTGGGAGTCGCTTCAGACTATGATTAGATTGGTCTTAAAACCGATCTGAGAGAAATTAACTCTCCCCAGGCTACCCACCACGTTGTTGTGGTAGAGGAACAATGCGGCGACTCTTCTTCTATGTTAAAAACCAGCTATGTCCGGATTCCCGATCCCTCCATGCTGGATTCCCACGGAGAGACGGACGTCAATCAAATACTGAACCTAAAGTCAGGTATTGGACCAGATTCGTTGGAAGGCATCCAACAAACCAAGCTTCCAAATCCGGAAGCTTCTTGACCTTTGAGCCTAAGATCGGGCGGGGTTCCGAACTTAATACCACCCGCCCACCCAAACATAAGCGATCTATCTCAAATACGGCAAGAGCCCGATGAAACAGTACATCATTACTGGGCCAGATTCCTCCTGGTTATGAACAGGATAAAGGACTGCGGTGAAGAAAGCGCGATTTCAATTTTTTTGCAACAATTGCACGGACAAGGGAATCATAAACGCCATAAGTCATCGCGAAGTTACACGCTTCGCCGACCTAGCGACCATTGTACAAAAATACTATGCGATGGAGAGCGCCTGGAAAACTGAAACCAGGTTTTGGGACAATCCGGCCCTGAATACAACCCCAGTACGAAATAAAAGGGTGCGTCATACTCAAGCGCCTGGGTTAAAAACCAAGAAGCAAAAAACCCCTAAAGGGTACGGAACCGTACTGGAGGGATGGCTCAACGGACCCTGCAAAATCCGTAGTACGGAGGGCGCCACTCCAACACATAGCCTTCGAGCATGTTGGATACTACGGCAGGTGGCCAAAAGTGGCGAAGGCTTTTTAGCCCCGGGCAACCAGCCCAGTAGTACCAGTACGGTATTAACAGTCTTTGAGACTTTCGCATCAAATAACATGCGGAAATGAACAATCCGCAGCCTCGCCGAAGTCTACCAAGTAGCAACAAAAAATCCATGGAGTGACACGGCTATCACCTTCAATGCCAGCGACGAACCTAAATTCCGAACAGCTAGAGCACCAGCCGCATTGGTCCTCAGTCCGATAGTGGACGGCTTTCGTCTTACCAAGGTACTCATGGATGGCGGCAGCGGATTAAACCTCATCTACGAAGAAACCCTTCAAAAAATGGAAATTGACTGGAGCCACATTGAGTGAAGCAGCACAACCTTCAGGGGAATAATCCCTAGTCGAGAAGTACGCTGCACAGGAAAAATCACACTAGATGTAGTGTTCGGCTCGCCAGACAATTACAGGTCCGAAGAGGTCACGTTCCAAGTGGCCCCATTCGGCAGCGGATATCACGCCTTGTTAGGGCGAGAGGCATTCACAATCTTCCAAGCTATACCCCATTACGGGTACATGAAGCTCAAAATGCCCGGACCCAATGGAATAATCACTCTCGCCAGTGATCCAGATACATCACTCTGCGCTGAAAATAAGACAGCCGCACTAGCCCTAGAGGCATTATCCGAAGCCCTAGCGGCAGAGGAACTAGCTGCGCTGCGCTCCATGATGGATAGGGACGATGTGATACTCGATAAGAGGTCCAAGTCCACCTCTTTTAAACCAGCAGACGAAATAGTCAAATTTCAGGTCCATCCAACGGACCCCACAAAGACGGCCTCCATTGGGGCACAATTAAATCCTGATGTAGAAGCCGCACTACGAGAATTCCTTTGGGAAAATTGGGACATTTTTGCCTGGCACCCTTCAGACATGCCAGGAATCCCACGCAGGCTGGCAGAGCACAGCCTAAATATCCTAAAAGGATTCAAGCCAGTCAAACAAGCTCTTCGGCGATTTTCCGAACCCAAAAGACAGGCAATGGGAGAGGAGCTAGCCAAACTCTTAGAAGCCGGATTCATCAGAGATATAAAACATCCAGACTGGCTAGCCAACCTAGTAATGGTACCAAAAAAGGACAAATCCTGGCGCCTTTGCGTCGATTTCAAAGACCTTAACAAGGCCTGTCCAAAGGACCCTTTCCCTCTCCCTCGCATCGACCAAATCATCGATGCTACCGCAGGGCACGATTCATTGTGCTTCCTCGGCGCATACTCCGGATACCATCAAATCAAGATGGCGGAAAAAGACCAGGCCGCAACGGCATTCATTACTCCATATGGGCCATTCTGCTTCAACACAATGCCCTTCGGACTCAAAAACGCCGGCGCAACATATCAGCGCATGATTCAGACATGTCTGGCTACCCAGATAGGCAAAACAGTAGAGGCATACATAGACGATGTGGTCGTCAATACCAAACACATCGAAACTCTAGTAGACGACTTGAGGGTGACATTCGACAACCTCTGAGCATATGACATTAAGCTCAACCCGGAAAAATGTGTCTTCGGAGTACCAGCCGGAAAGCTCTTGGGCTTCATTGTATCCGGTAGAGTAATTGAAGCAAACCCAACCAAGATCTGAGCTCTATCACAATTGGATATCCCAAAAGACCTCAAACAAATACAAAAACTAACTGGATGCGTAGCGGCTCTAAGCCACTTCATCTCCCGTTTGGGAGAAAAGGCTCTGCCCCTCTATCGCCTCCTCCGGCGCACCGAACACTTCAAATGGATGGATGCTGCCACGACCGGACTCGAAGAAATTAAGGCCATACTGGCAACAAATCCGGTCCTGGCCGCTCCCAACCTGGGCGAACCTATGTTATTATATATCGCAACAACACATCAAGTTGTCAGCGCAGTACTCATCGTCAAACGAGAAACAGAAGGGCACGGATTCCCTCTTCAAAAACCAGTGTACTACGTATCCACTGTCTTAACTCGATGCAAGTCCCGGTACCCATATTATCAAAAGATAGCGTATGCGGTGTTCATGGCATCCCGGAAGCTGTGACACTACTTTCAAGAGTGTTCCATAGCGGTGGCCTCCGAAGTACCTCTCAACGATATTATAAACAATCGCGACGCAATGGGCAGGATTGCAAAATGAGCCATTGAGCTCTTACCATTTGACATAACCTACAAACCACGGCGAGCTATAAAGTCGCAAGTTATGGCTGACTTCGTCGCCGAATGGACCGAAGCCAAACTCCCTAAAGAGTACAACGCGTACTCCAATTGGATCATGCATTTCGACGGATTCAAAATGTTGGCTGGCTTGGGGGCTGGCGTCGTTTTGACGTCCCCAACCGGAGACACAGTCCAATACGTACTTCAAATAATGTACATGGACTCCAACAACGCAGCCGAATACGAGGCCCTTCTACATGGCCTCCGGATGGCAATCTCCATGGGCATTCAACGCCTAGAAGTGCGCGGGGATTCAAACCTCGCAATATCCCAAGTAAATGGAGACTTTGACGCCAAAGATCCGAAAATGGCAGCCTACCGCAACGCCGTCCTAAAAATGTCAGCTCGGTTCGAAGGACTCGAATTCCACCATGTAGCCCGGGATAATAACCAGGCAGCAGACGTGTTGGCACGCATCGACGCAAAACGCGACGCCGTCCCTCCAAACATCTTCCTGGAACGGCTCTTTAAGCCATCCGTATTATGGGAAGAGGAGTCCGGAAATAACAATCCGGAACCAGCTGCATCACCTAACTCAGACCATTCTGACACAATCGGCGGCTCAGCCAATGAAATAACACCTTCAGCCCACGAAATAATGGCAGTAATTGCCCCATGGACGGAACCATTCCTAGCCTACTTAATTAGGCAGGAACTTCCCGAAGACCAAAATGAGGCCCGCTGCATAGTTCGGCGATCTAAAGCCTACAAGGTCCATGAGGGAGAACTTTATAAGAAAAGCACAACCGGAGTCCTTCAAAGGTGTATCTCCGAAGAGGAAGGGCGAAATCTCCTAGCTGAAATTTACGCCGGACTCGGCGGGCACCACGCTGCAGCTCGGGCCCTTGTAGGCAAGGCCTTCCGTATAGGATTTTATTGGCCAACATCCCGGGCAGATGCTCAGGACTTAGTCCAACGATGCGTCGGTTGCCAGCTCTTCGCTAATCAGAGCCACATGCCACCCACCGCCCTCAAAACTATACCCATCACCTGGCCGTTCGCGGTCTAGGGGCTTGACATGGTTGGACCATTTAAAGGGGGAACCCACAAGCACAAATACTTATTGGTCATGGTGGACAAATTCACCAAATGGATAGAGGCCAAGCGGGTTAAAACGGCAGAATCCGGACTGGTGATAGACTTCATATCCGGGGTAGTACACCGTTTTGGCGTCCCCCACAGCATCATCACTGATAACAGCACGAATTTCACGGCCGACGAGGTTAAACTCTGCTGCAAAAACATGGGCATCAAGCTCAACTACGCTTCAGTCTATCACCCCCAAACTAACAGTCAAGTCGAGCGAGCAATGGTCTAATCATGAGCGGCATCAAACCCAGACTAGTGCGGTCCCTCAAGGAATCTAACACGCACTGGGTAGAGGAGCTCGACTCTGTACTCTGGGGGCTGCGAACCACGCCAAACTGCACTACCGGATTCACACCATTTTTTATGGTGTACGGCGCAGAGGCAGTTCTGCCCTGCGATATAATTAATGACTCACCTCGCGTGCGCATGTACGAAGAAAGAGTGTCGGTGTACTAGAGTAGGGGTACCCTAGTATCCCGAACTTGTGCATGGGAAGTTGCAGCACCCCACGGCAAGGCTTGCCGGGTGACCGCCAAGGTCCTCCGTGGTTCTTGCGGAGCCATTCAAGAACAAAGTATTCAAGCCAAGGAGACAAGGCCCCGGCAAGAGGAGCTTGCCGGGAAGGCCAACCAAGGCATCTCAAGGAACTTGCCCCGACGTGCCACGCGCCCCAGCGAGGCCCGGTGAGCGAAAAGCTTCCGGACGCGACAAGACAACGACCGCGGCAAGGACTCCGCCAACCGCGACACTCCACAGTAGCCGAATACATAGCTGCCGCGGCAGGACTGCCAGGCACGAGCCGATGGCGACGAAACCGGTGGGGGTGCAACCACCATGCACTCTCCACCCTGAAGGCCAAGATCACCGACTCGCTGGATCCACCTCGACAGTGACTCCACCGCATCATTAGATCCACGAGCTCGTCGCGATCAGCGCCAAGTTCTTCACGAACGACAGCAAGAAGACGCTCGAACTCGCATCGAGCGCCGGAGAGAAGCGCGGCGTCAATCGGACCAGCGCGCTGGGCCCTTTGTCGACATGCATGCACCAGGGAAACCAGGCGACTTGCCGTACGTGGTAGGTTGCCCTGCGTTCACTCGTGAGCTGCGGCAAGTCCAGTGGCCCAGCACGAAGAATTTCAAGGCAGACGTACCAGAGAAGTACGACGGCAAGTCGCATCCGTCGGAGTTCCTTAGCATCTACACCATCGCGGTGCAAGCTGCCGGGGGACGGGACGACAAGATCCTGGCCAACTACTTCCCGCTGGTGCTCAAGCCCAATGTCAGATCCTGGCTCATGCACTTGCCGAACAACTCCATATCCTCCTGGGCAGACCTATGCCATCAGTTTGTCGGCGCCTTTACAGGCGGCCACAAGCCTCCTGGCCAAGAGAGCGACCTTCATCTGCTCGCCCAGAAGGAAAGAGAGCCCCTGCGCAAGTACATTCAGAGATTCAGCCGGGTACAGCACAACATCTCAGATGTCCACCCTGCCGCGGTAATCAGCGCGTTCCATCAGAACATGCGAAACTGCAGGATGCGGGAGGAGATGGCGATGTGAAAGATCAGAGACGTCAGTGAGCTATATGCCCTGGCCGACAAGTGTGCACGTGCTGAGGAAGGGAGGAAACTCCCCGGAGAGAATACAGAAGCAGGAGGATCTGATAGTGAGGAGGTTACCCCGGCAAAGAAAAACCGGCGGCGGAACAACAGGAAGAAGAAAGGCAAAGATGTGCTAGTCGTTGAGCAGTCCGGCAATTGAGGTGGCACCAAGAAAGCCAAGGCTGGAAGCTCCGGCGAGGGGATTGCCGCAGGCACCAACTACCAGGCTGTGGCGGTCACCGACAAGCAGGACGACACCAACAAGCAGTACTGCAAGATCCACCGCACCAAGGGCCATGACCTCCAGAGCTGCAAGAAAGTCGAGCAGCTTGTCGAGCAGCAAAAGGCTGAATACGAGCGGCGCGACAAGGAGAAGGCCCTGGAAGGTGCTGGAGGAGCTGCCAAGAAACGCCCCGGCCGAGGAGGACGCCGCGGCAAGGCCAAGCAGCGGCAAGGAGATAGACCTCCCCGTGGCTGCGACAAGGATGAAGATGACGACGACGATGAAGATATGGATGATGACGAGACCGATGAGCAGGAGTTCCAGAAAGCCACAGAGGTCCTGTGCATTGACGGTGGTGCTTCTCTGCATACTTCACACCGCCAGCTCAAGCAGTGGGTGCGGGAAGTCAATGCGGCAGAACCACCCGTCGAGTCACGCAAGCCTCTGAAGTGGTCCAGCACGCCTATCATCGTTGATATTGAGGACCACCCTGATCGCATAACTGCGGTCGGGTGCTTGCCGATGTTGGTCTCGCCAACTATCCGCAACCTCAAGGTCACTAAGATGCTAGTTGACGGCGGGGCCAGCTTGAACCTGATCTCCTCCGCGGTACTCCAGAAACTCCAGATCCCTGATGACGAGCTCGAAGAGACCGGCACATTTCAAGGAATCAATCCGGGAAGGAGCAAGCCGAAGGGAAAGATCACGTTGCCGGTGACATTTGGCAGCGAGTTGAACTTCAGTACTGAGAGGGTCACTTTTGACGTTGCTGACTTTCCATTGCCTTACAATGGGATACTCGGCCGTCCAGCACTCGCCAAATTCATGGAAGCCTCTCATTATGCATACAACATACTGAAGATGCCAGGCCCGATAAGTGTCATCTCTGTCCCTGGCGACAAGAAGGATGCTCTTATCTGCGCCGACAAGATCTACCGGGAAGCAGCAGCCGCAACAGATCGCAAGTCACTTGCCGTTGAAGCTCCCGGGGGGAAGAAGAAGACCAAGTCCGGCAAGAGTTCTGATGCCCACTCCGGCAAGCGCACCTCTTCGGAGTGCTGCGCTACCGTCGAGGACGCACCACCGAGCTCCACCGGCAAGTGTAAGAAGACAATGGCAGCTCCACCAGAGACCAAGAAGGTGTCCGCCAAGGAGGATGGCACTGGTGGTACCTTCACCATCAGCGTCACTCTCGACCCTAAATAGGAAAGAAGACCAAGTCCGGCAAGAGTTCTGATGCCCACTCCGGCAAGCGCACCTCTTCGGAGTGCTGCGCTACCGTCGAGGACGCACCACCCAGCTCCACCGGCAAGTGTAAGAAGACCATGGCAGCTCCACCAGAGACCAAGAAGGTATCCGCCAAGGAGGATGGCACTGGTGGTACCTTCACCATCAGCGCCACTCTCAACCCTAAATAGGAAAGCACGCTCGTTGCTTTCCTGCGGGCGATTGTCGAGTATTTGCGTGGCAACCGTCTGACATCCCTGGTGTTCCCAGGAAAGTAATCGAGCACCATCTTGCCATCTGTCCTCATGCGCGGCCCGTCAAGCAGAAAGTTAGGAAGCAGGCAGTGGAGCGCCAAGAATTCATCGCAGAAGAAATCAAGAAATTGGAAGCAGCAGGCCTTGTCAGAGGAGTGCTCCATCCTACATGGTTGGTCAACCCTGTAGTCGTGCGCAAGGCAAACGGGAAATGGAGACTTTGTATCGACTTTACCGATGTCAATAAAGCTTGTCCCAAAGACCCATTTCCCTTGCCGCGCATCGACCAGATTGTTGACTCCACGGCCGGATGTGACTTGCTTTCATTTCTTGATGCATACTCAGGATACCATCAGATCTTCATGGCAGAAGAGGATGAGGAGAAGACCGCATTCATCACCCCATTGGCACATACTGTTTCGTACGGATGCCTTTCGGTTTAAAGAATGCTGGTTCAACATTTGCAAGGGTAGTCCATCACGCTTTTGAGCCACAAATGCACAGAAATGTGGAAGCCTACATGGATGACATAGTGGTCAAGAGCAAGGACAAGGCGACTCTGATTCAAGATTTAGACGAAACCTTTGCAAATCTGCGCAAGATCAACCTCAAGCTTAACCCCGAGAAGTGTGTGTTTGGAGTCCCCTCCGGCAAGCTTCTCGGGTTCTTCGTGTCTCAGCGGGGAATTGAGGCCAATCCCGACAAGATCAAGGCCATTGAGCAGATTGAAGCACCAAAGCACATGAAGGACGTACGAAGACTTGCCGGTTGCATGGCTGCTCTCAGCAGGTTTATCTCTAGGTTTGCTGAGCGTGCCCTGCCATTTTTCAAAATATTGAAAAAGGCAGGTCCAATGAAATGGACTCCGGAAGCGGAGGCTGCACTGCAGGACTTAAAGAGATACCTGTCCTCCACTCCAATACTTGTCGCACCTAAGCCACAAGAGAAGTTGCTGCTATATATAGCGGCAACCAATCAAGTGGTTAGTGCTGCGTTAGTAGCGGAGAGGGAGGCGGACGATGAGCCAGCAACCACGATAGATGCATCCAGCGACAAGCAGAGGACTTCATCGGCAAGCTCTGGTCCCGACAAAGATGGATCTGCGCAGGCGTGTGAGAAGATGCAGAAAAGAATGGTGCAACGCCAGTTTACTTTGTCAGTTACCTTCTGCAGGGGGCTAGGTCAAGGTACTCTGGTGTGCAGAAATTGCTTTTCCGCCTTCTCATGGCCTCAAGTTACAAGCACATGAGATCACAGTCGTCACTCGTGTTCCGCTGAAGAGGATACTGCAAAATCCAGAAGCAACAGGCAGGATTGTCGAGTGGGCACTGGAACTGTCAAGCTTTGGCCTCAAGTTTGAGAGCACTTCGACTATCCAAAGCAGAGCATTAGCGGAGTTCCTAGCAGAATGGACACCAACACAAGATGAAGAAATTCCAGAAACGAGCATCCCCGTCAAGGAAGCAAGCAAAGAGTGGCTGATGGACTTTGATGGTGCCTTTTCGCTCCAAGGTGCCGGTGCGGGCGTGCTACTTGTTGCACCCACCGGAGAGCACCTCAAGTACGTAGTCCAGATGCACTTTCCCAAGGAGAAAGCAACGAACAATACCGCAGAGTATGAGGGTTTGCTTGCCGGTCTCAGGATCGCAGCAGACCTTGGGATCAAGAAGCTCATTGTCCGGGGTGACTCACAGATTGTCGTCCGCCAAGTGAACAAGAATTATCAGAGTCCGTTGATGGAAGCTTACGTTGATGAAGTGAGAAAGCTAGAAGAGCACTTTGACGGCCTACAGATGGAACATGTTCCAAGAGCTCAGAACGACATTGCCGATGGCCTATCGAAGTGCGCCGCACTTAAGTTACCTGTGGAACCAGGGATCTTTGTGCTCATACTGACTCAACCATCTATAACGCCATCAACTGGACAGAGCAAGAAGAGGAAGTTGATTTCTGGTGACTATTTTCCGGCAGAGCTCCCCGAAGCCACCGCCAAGAAGGTCCCCAAGATCAACACCAAGGGTGCTGAGGAGCAGTCTGCTCCGGCAAGCCTTAGGGTTTGTTCCGTTGAAGCAGACGCTCCCGACAAGTTTTGCTCCGGCAAGCTTGCCGGGGAACGTCAAGCTCCGGCTGAGCCGCAGGTTCTCGCCGTAGAAGCGGATGTTCCCGCAGCAGCAGATGTGCCTTTAGTCCTTGTTGTCAAGCCGCAAGCTCCAGCATGGGCACAGCAGATTGTCCGTTTCCTTTAGACAGGAGAATTTCCCGTAGAGCAAGAAGAAGCGGAAAGAGTAGCCCGGCAGTCAAGAATGTACCAGTTTGTTGGCAACACACTATATAGAAGAAGACTCAACAGCGTAAAATTGAAGTGTATACACCGGGAAGACGGACAAAAGCTGTTGGCAGAGATACATGGAGGCATATGTGGTCACCACATTGGCGCAAGAGCACTTGCCGGCAAAGCGTTCCGGCAAGGTTTCTTTTGGCCGACAGCCCTCCAGGATGCAACTGCACAAGTAACCAAGTGTGAAGCGTGCCAGTTCCATTCCAAGCAGATACACCAGCCAGCTCAAGCTCTCCAAACGATCCCTTTATCCTGGCCATTTTCGGTCTGGGGGCTCGACATCCTCGGCCCTTTTCCCCGAGCTGTCGGGGGCTTTGAGTACTTGTACGTTGCAATTGACAAGTTCACAAAGTGGCCGGAAGTGGAAGCAGTGAGGAAGGTGACAGCACAGTCAGCAGTCAAGTTCTTCAGGTCGATTGTTTGCCGCTTCGGGATCCCTAACAGGATCATCACCGACAACGGCACGCAATTCATGAGCCACACCTTCATGCAGTACGTCCAAGATCTTGGCGCCAAGGTTTGCTTCGCTTCTGTTGCTCATCCGAGAAGTAACGGTCAAGCGGAGAGGGCGAATGCTGAAGTGCTACGCGGGCTCAAGACCAGGACTTTCGACAGGCTGCGCAAGTCCGAAAAGAACTGGATTGAGGAGCTGCCGGTGATTCTTTGGTCGGTCAGGACGACGCCAAATCGAGCCACTGGCCAGACACCTTTCGCTCTAGTCTATGGAGCAGAGGCAGTTCTCCCCACGGAACTCGTATACGGGTCACCTCGAGTGCTCGCTTATGATGAGCTTGAGCAAGAGCAGTTGCGACAAGATGACGCGCTGCTCCTTGAGGAGGACCGTCTTCAGGCTGCTGTACGAGCTGCTCGATACCAGCAAGCTTTGCGCCGCTACCATAGCCACAAAGTTAATGCCAGAAGTCTCGAGGAAGGCGACCTTGTTCTTCAGCGCGTTCATTCCGCCAAGAATTCCAACAAGTTGACGCCAAAGTGGGAAGGCCCTTACCGGGTGAAACGAGTCACTAGGCCTGGCGCTGTCCGCCTTGAGACCGAAGATGGCAATCCGGTGAGCAACTCCTGGAACATTGAGCATCTTCATAAGTTTTACCCGTAAGGCGCGGTTGCCGGAACCTGTTCCAGCAACCACCTTTTGTACAAGTCTTACCGATGTTGCATGTAATCCTTTGTACAAAGCCGGGCGCAGACCCCGTGCATAAGTAAAGCTCATGTGCTCCGCACGTCTTGTCAATTTCATGCTTTCTACTTTTCTTTGCATGCATTATCTGACATTTTGTGCATCGCCTACCCCCGGTAAGCAATAACGAGCCGTAAGGCTCCATATCTTTATTTTCTCTTCTTTCTCTTTCTCAGAGGAAAGAAGGTTCCCTCGCCCACAAGTTTGTCGGGGGGAAAGGAGAAGATAATGGTATGGACCAGGCGTCGTTCAAGGAAGTTTCGCCTTACCGGAAAGCAAACGACAAAAAACCTAAGTTGCCAAAGTTTGAGCAATCAGTTTTAATTTTTAAGTTATCTTCCTCGAACGACCGTGCTTTGTATGGAAAACCTGTGCGCGGAGGAACCAACTCGTAGCTAGTTGCGCCCTTATTTTGTTTCGAGTCCGCTCAACAACTTAAGTGAGCTGCGACTAGTTGCGACAAGGCTTCTTGTCGGTAGCGGCACCGCCAGCAGGCTGCTGACGTCCCGCACTCAGCGCTCGCGGCTAAGGTGCCTGCGCCGACAAGTTCCCTAAAAGCGTAGGGCAAAAACATACAAAGGAAGGAATCAAGTAAAGGAAATAACATAGCAATCACTACTCAAAATAGAGTCATATTACAAGACAGCTTGTCGCAGCTCTAACAGATTGTTCTCATAACATGACCAGCAGCGACAAGAAAAAGAGAAAACGGGCGGCCTAATCTACGCGATCGCCCTCAACCCTCTTGATTCCGCTCACCTTGTCCACAATGGGTGCGACAAGGGTCTTGAGCGCTTCCAGATCAGCATCCGGCGGCAAGGTCCTGAGGACGTTGGTGAGGTTGAGGCCTGGGTTGCGGAAGGCCACCTTCACCAGCACCTTTTGAAGAGCCCCCGCGTAGATCTTGCGCGACTCGTCGGCCAGCTGCTTTGGGATCTTCTCCCGGAGTCGCTGGAGGGCCGTCGCCACGCCTTTGAAGAACAAGCTGAGCTTGGCGCTGGGTTGGAGGTGCTAATCGGAGGAGTACCCGAGATCCTCCATCCCCAGCTGCGCCAGCTCCCTGTCGATGGCTGCGGCAGCATCCACGAGACCCTCGGTCCAGTGCTCCACGTTCTCCCTAAAGGTGTTCTGGGCAGCAGCAGCATTCGCCAGCAGCGCCTCGTCGGCCTTGATCTTCTCCGACAAGGCCACCTCCCGCTCCCTGGCGCCGTCCAGCGTATGAGTCAAAGTAGCCAGCTTCAACTCAAGATCCGTGTTGGAGTCCTTGGCAGCGCTAAGCTCTTTGCTCCTCTCAGCGAGACGACCTTGCAGCTCGCCATGAGCGGCGGCGTCCTTCTCGCGCTCACGCTTGAGCACGGCAAGCTCCTCGCCGCTCGCCTTGAGATCGGCCTCCAGCTGCGCCATCTTCGTCTCCAGCTCCTTCTTGGCAGCCTCGGCAGCTGCGGCAGCATCCTTTGCTTCCTTGAGGGCCCCGCCGAATGATAGCTTGCGCGCGGCAAGCTCCTCCTCGTGGCTGTCAAGGTTAACTTTCCGCTGCACCAACTCGCCTTCCTGCGCAGACAGCTTCTCGGCAGCAAGCCGCTGTTGCTCTTCAACTTCAGCCTTCTCGAGGAGGAAGGCTTTCCGCTCCTCGGCAACTTGCTCCCGCTCCTCTGCCAGGGACCGGAGAGTTTCCTGCCTGAAGCCCCGGAGCTCCTCCGCGTGCTTCTCGATATCCACTCCCGCCTTCGCGACAAGCGCTTCTCGGGACACCAGCTTGGCCTGTCGAGCGCGATAGAGCGACAACAGCTTCCGCAGCAGCTGCTCCTCCTCAAGCTCGTCGCTGCTGATGCTTGGCGCGTCGACCAGCGTCAGCCCACCGGAGGCGAGCACCTCTCCATCCAAGCTCTCTCCTTCAACCGGCGCCCTGGAGCTTGACGCCCAGGGGAGCTTGATGAAGATGCCGTCGCCGGCATTCAAATAGGCGCCGGGCTTGGGCTCTTCGGAGCCTGGCGCTGCAGCAGCGGCGGAGGGATCGGTGGTCGGCGTAGCGCCTGACGCTCCTGTGGCCTCGGGGCCGTCAGTGCGATCGCCGGATCCCTCGCCAGCTTCTGCGGCGGCAGCTTTGGCGGCCTCTTCGCCGGCGGGATCATCAGCGCCGGCTTCTCCTTCGGTGGCAATGGCGTCGTCGGTATTGCTGCGCGTGTTCTCCTCGCCGGCGACCTCGGTTTCCATTGGCTCCGTGGCAGATGGATCTGACGAACGGAAAAAGGAGAGAAATCAAGCAAATATCCAAGAAGAAAATTAGAAGAAGAAGAACCCAAGGGAAGTTTTCAAGCAAGTGGATTACCTGTACTAGGACCTGCAGTCATGGTCTCAACCACCGGAGGGTCGCTGGTGCTGTCCCTTGCCGGAGAACTGTCCCTTGTCGGAGAATTCTCCCTTGCCGGAGAACACTCCCTTGCCGGGGAATCCTCCCTTGGCGGTGTAGTTGAAGCAGATGGCATTTCAGGAGCGGCTTCTGGGCACTCCTGATGAAGCTGCTCTGCTCCTACACAAACCAACAATCAGATATCAGCAAAGAAAGAGCACCCATGCGCACCTGACAGCAGGAAGTAAACCATATACTTACGCTGGGGGCTGCGCTGGGGGCTACTCTGGGGAATGGTTGCCGGGTCCGGCAAGGTGGTATCGGACACACCCCCTGCCGTTGCGGTGGGTTCGTCCTCGATGACAATCACCGGGACCTTGGCTCTCTTCGCCGCTCTCTGGGCCAGCGTCCTAAAAAGGAATGGGTTCAGAGTGAAGCAAATCAGATACAAGACAAAGCAACAAAATTGAAGAATTACAAGTACAGCAAAGAATCTTACTCTTCTTCTTCCTCGTCGGAGCTGAGCGCGGAGAGATCGAAGTCCGGCTCGCCTCCAGTGCGACGAGGCGGAGGAGTAGGTTCTCTTGTCCGCTTGGCAGGAGAAGTAGCGGTGGATCGGGAAGACCCCGCTCCAGTTGCCGCAGCGGCGTGAGGCGCTCCCGCGGCAACATTGCTTGCCGCGGTAGAGTGTGTCGCACGACACGGCGGCTGTTGACTCGTCTGCCGCCCCGCTACGTCCCCGGCCTTGCGGAGATGCCTTCTTGGTGGAGCTGGGGGCTCCGCTTGCGGCAAGCTAGCTGAAGGTGGGGAGGAGGAGGAGCCGATCTTCAACGAGTCGCTCGCGCCCTCGGCGGGCTCGCTCGACTCGGCTTCAGGCCCAACAAGCTCTTCCTCGCCGGCAAACTCCTCTCGCTCGACAAGGCTTGCCGCCTCCGCTGCCTCTGCCTCCTCCATGGCAAATCCGAACTCGCCCGCGGCAGCGGCTGCTGCCGCCTCTTCCAGCCTAGTGGCGATGCGCTGCATCTCCGCATCGGTGGTGTCACGGGTGAGGCTCTTTTGTTCATCGGAGTGGACCGCCACTTCTACAAAGCCGTCAAAGAACTCCTGCACGACGTCATCTGCGGGCTCTTGCCAAGTTGGAACGGTTCCATGCGAATCGCACAGCGGCATCATTGCACGGATGCGGTCGAGCGAGGAGTTGTTGCACAGCGGAACGACACCCCTCGGCAACATGAACGCTTCGGGATGTTGAGGAACGCGTTTGAACAGTTCCAGGATCATCGCGTCCAGTTCCAAGACAGTGAAGTTGAAGTTGAGGCCTGGGCGCAGACTCATGATATCCGCTGCATTCTGAAACTCCCAGACGGGTCTCCTCCTCTCCAGCAGGGGGGCGATGCAGCGGCGAAGAAAATCTGCGCCAACGGCGCCTACGGTGAGCCCGGCAAGCCTGAGGCGTAGGATCCGGGTGACGGCAATCTTCAGCCTATCGTCTTTCGGGGCCACGTTGCTCCAATCGTTGCCGCGCGCTATTGGGGCTTGGCGCTGGGCGGTAAATGGCTGCGGGTTCTCCTCGACAATCCAGCACCAGCCTGCTCTCCATTCCTGCCACTTGCTGCGGAGCTCTCCCTCCAGATAAGCTTCCTTCTTGCCAACTCTCGAGATCCAGGCGATTCTGCCGGATAAAGGCTCCCCTCTCTCAACTCGGGGCATAAAGAAGTGGCGAAAAAGAGCTACGTTTGGATAGACTCCGACAAAGTTTTCGTAGAGATGTGCGAAAACTGCCATGGTCAAAACAGCATTGGGGGTGAAGTCAAGCAGGCGGAACCCGTTGGTGTTCATGATATCGCAGAAAAATTTAGAAAAAGGCGGGCATAGCCCGCAATAGAAGAACAGCGCGAAGAAAGGGTATCCATTAGGAGCCAGTTCCGAAGCGGCAGCTGGGAGTACCTTCATACGCGGATGCGCTCGC
>NC_041387.1:54069723-54073949 GCF_002162155.2 Triticum dicoccoides
CCGCTCCTTTCGCAGCGCCGCGAGCCGCCGCGCCTCGGCCGACTTCACGACCTTCCCCTTGTCGGCTTTCGGAGCCATGGCGGAGGTGGTGGGGGAGATCGACGGTGTTGGTGACGCTGGTGGCGATGGGGGGCGGAGCGCTGCTCTCTTTCAGCTTTGGGAAGAAGGGGGGAGCGGCGGAGATTTTTGAGATTGGAGTAGCAACCGGCGAGATGGGCGAACTGCCCCTGTTTCCCCTGCTTATAAAGAGGGAGGGGCGGGCATTCCGTCTTTCCAAATAAAGAAACTACCCACGATATCTCCCACGACGCCGCATTCGACGCGTGCCGTTCGGGGAGGGCGCGGTGGATACGGAGTGAGATACGGCGTAACCCAGGCCGCACGTGCCCGTGCCCTGTTTTGGGCCTGGCCCAACAGCGCTCGGCACCGTGTGTGGCCCAGGCCCGGGGGCTCCTATCGGTGTACTAGAGTAGGGGTACCCTAGTATCCCGAACTTGTGCACGGGCAGTTGCAGCACCCCGCGACAAGGCTTGCCAGGTGACCGCCAAGGTCCTCCGTGGTTCCTGCGGAGCCATTCAAGAACAAAGTATTCAAGCCAAGGAGACAAGGCCCTGGCAAGAGGAGCTTGCCGGGAAGGCCAACCAAGGCATCTCAAGGAACTTGCCGCGACGCGCCACGCGCCCCGGTGAGGCCCGGTGAGCGACAAGCTTCCGGACGCGACAAGACAACGACCGCGGTAAGGCGCTTGCCGCGGCAAAGCTACCGCCCTGTACCCGCGCTCCAGCACATCCACCAACGTGTCACCCTGGGGCCTTTCCAGGCGCGCGTGGCAGGAGGCTGTGCAGCCAGCGGTGCGCGGTGGCAAGCGGCGCTGACAAGATTGCCATCATGGCGAGCGGTGGTGCCCCTGACGGTCCTTTTTTGCACTATTTGGGTGACGTAGACGGGCATTTAATGCCTTTGTCCCCTGCCGTCAGGGTTAGGTATGATACACTGTACAGGTAGCTGTACCAACCCCAATTCCTTTTCCATTTTTACCCTTGTCTACGTTGCCACCTGTCGGTGACCCCTTTAGCATATAAAAGGAGGCCCATGCGCAACATAGAAAGGGGGTTCGAAGGCAGAAAAACACTCACGCTCGGTCTCGTTAGCAGCTAGTGTGTACTGTAGCACTCAGTGCTCCCGAGCAAGAACTCAATACACTCAGACATGCAGCAATAGGAGTATTATCTCTCCGGAGAGCTCCGAAGCTGGGTAAACCGCTCGTGTGCTTCGCCTCGATCTGCTCTTCGTGCGATCTCCGCCCACCGCCGAAGCGAAAGGGGCCCGGTCCGCCGGTCCCCATAGGTGTTCGTGGATCAGCTTCCCCGACATCTTTGGCGCGCCAGGTAGGGGGCGTTGAGGTTGTGTGAACCTGATCCGACGTTCACACGAGCTACATCTTCATCTTCTTCATCGACATGCCACCGAAGAAGAAGGCTTCGGCGGCAGATGTTCCGTCCACGTCGAGCCCACCACCACCGGAGCAAACGGGTGGTAGGGTAGACGCCGGCGGAAGAACGAACATCGACGAGGGAGCTCACGGTGCTGCCAGGTCCAAGGACAAGGCTGCGCAGACCTCGGCGTCCGTACATGCACCGCGCCCATCTCAGGAGGCGCAGGACCGACAGCATCATGGTATTCGCAGGGCCATACGTTCGTTGAACCAAGATCGAGCTGGTGGATCTCGGGGTGCTCAAGACCAGCATGCACGCCAACATGCTGGCACGAGCGAGACACGGTCGCCTGGACGGGATACTGCTCCTTCTAACATAGTTAGAAGTCCGAGCATATCCCGCTCCTTGCACCGTTCGTCACTGCTGCCCACCACTCCAACAGAAGCTTTGGCGCGAGCTCAACTGCTCCTGGATTACCCTCCAATGGCAGACAAGATCTATGAATGGAGGGCCACCATCCAGAGTCTCATCGGCTTCGCCAACGGCGACACTCCGCGGCAGCCGAATACATCACTGCCGCGGCAGGACTGCCAGGCACGAGCCGATGGCGGCGAAACCGGTGGGGGTGCAACCACCATGCACTCTCCACCCTGAAGGCCAAGATCGCCGACTCGCCGGATCGACCTCGACAGCGACTCCACCGCATCATCAGATCCAAGAGCTCGTCGCGATCAGCGCCAAGTTCTTCATGAACGACAGCAAGAAGACGCTCGAACTCGCATCGACCACCGAAGAGAAGCGCGGCGTCAATCGGACCAGCGCGCTGGGCCCTCTATCGACATGCATGCACCAGGGGAACCAGGCGACTTGCCGTACGCTGTAGGTTGCCCTGCGTTCACTCGTGAGTTGCGGCAAGTCCAGTGGCCCAGCATGAAGAATTTCAAGGCAGACGTACCAGAGAAGTACGACGGCAAGTCGCATCCATCGGAGTTCCTCAGCATCTACACCATCGCGGTGCAAGCTGCCGGGGGACGGGACGACAAGATCCTGGCCAACTACTTCCCGCTGGTACTCAAGCCCAATGTCAGATCCTGGCTCATGCACTTGCCGAACAACTCCATATCCTCCTGGGCAGACCTATGCCATCAGTTTGTCGGCGCCTTTACAGGCGGCCACAAGCCTCCTGGCCAAGAGAGCGACCTTCATCTGCTCGCCCAGAAGGAAAGAGAGCCCCTGCGCAAGTACATTCAGAGATTCAGCCGGGTACAGCATAACATCTCAGATGTCCACCCTGCCGCGGTAATCAGCGCGTTCCATCAGAACGTGCGAAACCGCAGGATGCGGGAGGAGATGGCAATGTGCAAGATCAGAGACGTTAGTGAGCTATATGCCCTGGCCGACAAGTGTGCACGTGCTGAGGAAGAGAGGAAACTCCCCGGAGAGAATACAAGAGCAGGAGGATCTGATAGTGAGGAGGTTGCCCCGGCAAAGAAAAACCGGCGGCGGAACAACAGGAAGAAGAAAGGCAAAGATGTGCTAGTCGTTGAGCAGTCCGGCAATGGAGGTGGCGCCAAGAAAGCCAAGGCTGGAAGCTCCGGCGAGGGGATTGCCGCAGGCACCAACTACCAGGCTGTGGCGGTCGCCGACAAGCAGGACAGCACCAACAAGCAGTACTGCAAGGTCCACCGCACCAAGGTCCATGACCTCCAGAGCTGCAAGAAAGTCGAGCAGCTTGTCGAGCAGCAAAAGGCTGAATACGAGCGGCGCGACAAGGAGAAGGCCCTGGAAGGTGCCGGAGGAGCCGGCAAGAAATGCCCCGGCCGAGGAGGACGCCGTGGCAAGGCCAAGCAGCGGCAAGGAGATAGACTTCCCCACGGCCGTGACAAGGATGAAGATGACGACGACGATGAAGATATGGATGATGACGAGACCGATGAGCAGGAGTTCCAGAAAGCTACAGAGGTCCTGTGCGTTGACGGTGGTGCTTCTCTGCATACTTCACATCGCCAGCTCAAGCAGTGGGTGCGGGAAGTCAATGCGGCAGAACCACCCGTCGAGTCACGCAAGCCTCTGAAATGGTCCAGCGCGCCTATCATCTTTGATATTGAGGACCACCCTGATCGCATAACTGCGCTCGGGTGCTTGCCGATGTTGGTCTCGCCAACTATCCGCAACCTCAAGGTCACTAAGATGCTAGTTGACAGCGGGGCCGGCTTGAACCTGATCTCCTCCGCGGTACTCCAGAAACTCCAGATCCCTGATGACGAGCTCGAAGAGACCGGCACATGTCAAGGAATCAATCCGAGAAGGAGCAAGCCGAAGGGAAAGATCACGTTGCCGGTGACATTTGGCAGCGAGTTGAACTTCAGGACTGAGAGGGTCACTTTTGATGTTGCTGACTTTCCATTGCCTTACAATGGGATACTCGGCCGTCCAGCACTCGCCAAATTCATGGAAGCCTCTCATTATGCATACAACATACTGAAGATGCCAGGCCCGATAAGTGTCATCTCTGTCCCTGGCGACAAGAAGGATGCTCTTATCTGCGCCGACAAGATCTACCGGGAAGCAGCAGCCGCAACAGATCGCAAGTCACTTTCCGTTGAAGCTCCCGGGGGGAAGAAGAAGACCAAGTCCGGCAAGAGTTCTGATGCCCACTCCGGCAAGCGCACCTCTTCGGAGTGCTGCGCTACCGTCGAGGACGCACCACCGAGCTCCACCGGCAAGTGTAAGAAGACAATGGCAGCTCCACCAGAGACCAAGAAGGTGTCCGCCAAGGAGGATGGCACT
>NC_041387.1:54074130-54166084 GCF_002162155.2 Triticum dicoccoides
CCCTAAATAGGAAAGAAGACCAAGTCCGGCAAGAGTTCTGATGCCCACTCCGGCAAGCGCACCTCTTCGGAGTGCTGCGCTACCGTCGAGGACGCACCACCGAGCTCCACCGACAAGTGTAAGAAGACAATGGCAGCTTCACTAGAGACCAAGAAGGTGTCCGCCAAGGAGGATGTCACTGGTGGTACCTTCACCATCAGCGCCACTCTCGACCCTAAATAGGAAAGCGCGCTCGTTGCTTTCCTGCGGGTGAACGTCGACGTATTTGTGTGGCAACTGTCTGACATCCCCGGTGTTCCCAAGAAAGTAATCGAGCACCATCTTGCCGTCTGTCCTCATGCGCGGCCCGTCAAGCAGAAAGTTAGGAAGCAGGCAGTGGAGCGCCAAGAATTCATCGCAGAAGAAATCAAGAAATTGAAAGCAGCAGGCCTTGTCAGAGGAGTGCTCCATCCTACATGGTTGGCCAACCCTGTAGTCATGCGCAAGGCAAATGGGAAATGGAGACTTTGTATCGACTTTACCGATGTCAATAAAGCTTGTCCCAAAGACCCATTTCCCATGCCGCGCATCGACCAGATTGTTGACTCCACGGCCAGATGTGACTTGCTTTCATTTCTTGATGCATACTCAGGATACCATCAGATCTTCATGGCAGAAGAGGATGAGGAGAAGACTGCACTCATCACCCCATGTGGCACATACTGTTTCGTACGGATGCCTTTCGGTTTAAAGAATGCTGGTTCAACATTTGCAAGGGTAGTCCATCACGCTTTTGAGCCGCAAATACATAGAAATGTGGAAGCCTACATGGATGACATAGTGGTCAAGAGCAAGGACAAGGCGACTCTGATTCAAGATTTAGACGAAACCTTTGCAAATCTGCGCAAGATCAACCTCAAGCTTAACACCGAGAAGTGTGTGTTTGGAGTCCCCTCCGGCAAGCTTCTCGGGTTCTTCGTGTCTCAGCGGGGAATTGAGGCCAATCCCGACAAGATCAAGGCCATTGAGCAGATTGAAGCACCGAAGCGCATCAAGGACGTACGAAGACTTGCCGGTTGCATGGCTGCTCTCACCAGGTTTATCTCTAGGTCTGCTGAGCGTGCCCTGCCATTTTTCAAAATATTGAAAAAGGCAGGTCCAATGAAATGGACTCCGGAAGCGGAGGCTGCACTGCAGGACTTAAAGAGATACCTGTCCTCCACTCCAATACTTGTCGCACCTAAGCCACAAGAGAAGTTGCTGCTATATATAGCGGCAACCAATCAAGTGGTTAGTGTTGCGTTAGTAGCGGAGAGGGAGGCGGACGATGAGCCAGCAACCACGGCAGATGCATCCGGCGACAAGCAGAGGACTTCATCGGCAAGCTCTGGTCCCGACAAAGATGGATCTGCGCAGGCGCGTGAGAAGATGCAAAAAAGAATGGTGCAGCGCCCAGTTTACTTTGTCAGTTCCCTTCTGCAGGGGGCTAGGTCAAGGTACTCTGGTGTGCGAAATTGCTTTTCGGCCTTCTCATGGCCTCGAGAAAGCTGTGCCATTACTTCCAAGCACATGAGATCACAGTCGTCACTCGTTTTCCGCTGAAGAGGATACTGCAAAATCCAGAAGCAACAGGCAGGATTGTCGAGTGGGCACTGGAACTGTCAAGCTTTGGCCTCAAGTTTGAGAGCACTTCAAACTATCCAAAGCAGATCATTAGCGGAGTTCATAGCAGAATGGACACCAACACAAGATGAAGAAATTCCAGAAACGAGCATCCCCGTCAAGGAAGCAAGCAAAGAGTGGCTGATGTACTTTGATGGTGCCTTTTCGCTGCAAGGCGCCGGTGCAGGCGTGCTACTTGTTGCACCCACGGGAGAGCACCTCAAGTACGTAGTCCAGATGCACTTTCCCAAGGAGCAAGCAACGAACAATACCGCAGAGTATGAGGGTTTGCTTGCCGGTCTCAGGATCGCAGCAGACCTTGGGATCAAGAAGCTCATTGTCAGGGGTGACTCACAGCTTGTCGTCCGCCAAGTGAACAAGAATTATCAGAGTCCGTTGATGGAAGCTTACGTTGATGAAGTAAGAAAGCTAGAAGAGCACTTTGACGGCCTACAGATGGAACATGTTCCAAGAGCTCAGAACGACATTGCTGATGGCCTGTCGAAGTGCGCCGCACTTAAGTTACCTGTGGAACCAGGGATCTTTGTGCTCAGACTGACTCAACCATCTGTAATGCCATCAACTGGACAGAGCAAGAAGAGGAAGTTGATTTCTGGTGACTATTTTCCGGCAGAGCTCCCCGAAGCCACCGCCAAGAAGGTCCCCAAGATCAACACCAAGGGTGCTGAGGAGCAGTCTGCTCCGGCAAGCCTTAGGGTTTGTTCCGTTGAAGCAGACGCTCCTGACAAGTTTTGCTCCGGCAAGCTTGCCGGGGAACGTCAAGCTCTGGCTGAGCCGCAGGTTCTCGCTGTAGAAGCGGATGTTCCTGCAACAGCAGATGTGCCTTTAGTCCTTGTTGTCGAGCCGCAAGCTCCAGCATGGGCACAGCAGATTGTCCGTTTCCTTCAGACAGGAGAACTTCCCGAAGAGCAAGAAGAAGCGGAAAGAGTAGCCCGGCATTCAAGTATGTACCAGTTTGTTGACAACACACTGTACAGAAGAAGACTCAACGGCGTGAAATTGAAGTGTATTCACCGGGAAGACGGACAAAAGCTGTTGGTAGAGATACATGGAGGCATATGTGGTCAGCACATTGGCGCAAGAGCACTTGCTGGCAAAGCGTTCCGGCAAGGTTTCTTTTGGCTGACAGCCCTCCAGGATGCAACTGCACAAGTAACCAAGTGTGAAGCGTGCCAGTTCCATTCCAAGCAGATACACCAGCCAGCTCAAGCTCTCCAGACGATCCCTTTATCCTGGCCATTTTCAGTCTGGGGGCTCAACATCCTCGGCCCTTTTCCCCGAGCTGTCGGGGGCTTTGAGTACTTGTACGTTGCTATTGACAAGTTCACAAAGTGGCCGGAAGTGGAAGCAGTGAGGAAGGTGACAGCACAGTCAACAGTCAAGTTCTTCAGGTCGATTGTTTGGTGCTTCGGGATCCCTAACAGGATCATCACCGACAACGGCACGCAATTCACGAGCCGCACCTTCATGCAGTACGTCCAAGATCTTGGCGCCAAGGTCTGCTTCGCTTCTATTGCTCATCCGAGAAGTAACGGTCAAGCGGAGAGGGCGAATGCTGAAGTGCTGCGCGGGCTCAAGACCAGGACTTTCGACAGGCTGCGCAAGTGCGGAAAGAACTGGATTGAGGAGCTGCCGGTGGTTCTTTGGTCGGTCAGGACGACGCCAAATCGAGCCACTGGCCAGACACCTTTCGCTCTAGTCTATGGAGCAGAGGCAGTTCTCCCCACGGAACTCGTATACGGGTCACCTCGAGTGCTCGCTTATGATGAGCTTGAGCAAGAGCAGTTGCGACAAGATGACGCGTTGCTCCTTGAGGAGGACCGTCTTCAGGCTGCTGTACGAGCTGCTCGATACCAGCAAGCTTTGTGCCGCTACCATAGCCGCAAAGTTAATGCCAGAAGTCTCGAGGAAGGCGACCTTGTTCTTCGGCGCGTTCAGTCCGCCAAGAATTCCAACAAGTTGATGCCGAAGTGGGAAGGCCCTTACCGGGTGAAACGAGTCACTAGGCCTGGCGCTGTCCGCCTTGAGACCGAAGATGGCAATCCGGTGAGCAACTCCTGGAACATTGAGCATCTTCGTAAGTTTTACCCGTAAGGCGCGGTTTTTGGAACCTGTTCCGACAACCACCTTTTGTACAAGTCTTGCCGCTGTTGCATGTAATCCTTTGTACAAAGCCGGGCGCAGACCCCGTGCATAAGTAAAGCTCATGTGCTCCGCACATCTTGTCAATTTCATGCTTTCTACTTTTCTTTGCATGCATTATCTGACACTTTGTGCATCACCTACCCCCGGTAAGCAATAACGAGCCGTAAGGCTCCATATCTTTATTTTCTCTTCTTTCTCTTTCTCAAAGGAAAGAAGGTTCCCTCGCCCACAAGTTTTTCGGGGGGAAAGGAGAAGATAATGGTATGGACCAGGCGTCGTTCAAGGAAGTTTCGCCTTACCGGAAAGCAAACGACAGAAAAGCTAAGTTGCCAAAGTTTGATCAATCAGTTTTAATTTTTAAGTTATCTTCCTCGAACGACCGTGCTTTGTATGGAATACCTGTGCGCGGAGGAACTAATTCGTAGCTAGTTGCGCCCTTATTTTGTTTCGAGTCCGCTCAACAACTTAAGTGAGCTGCGACTAGTTGCGACAAGGCTTCTTGTCGGTAGCGGCACCGCCAACAGGCTGCTGACGTCCCGCACTCAGCGCTCACGGCTAAGGTGCCTGCGCCGACAAGTTCCCTAAAAGCGTAGGGCAAAAACATACAAAGGAAGGAATCAAGTAAAGGAAATAACATAGCAATCACTACTCAAAATAGAGTCATATTACAAGATAGCTTGTCGCAACTCTAACAGATTGTTCTCATAACATGACCAGCAGCGACAAGAAAAAGAGAAAACGGGCGGCCTAATCTACGCGATCGCCCTCAACCCTCTTGATTCCGCTCACCTTGTCCACAATGGGTGCGACAAGGGTCTTGAGCGCTTCCAGATCAGCATCCGGCGGCAAGGTCCTGAGGACGTTGGTGAGGTTGAGGCCTGGGTTGCGGAAGGCCACCTTCACCAGCACCTTTTGAAGAGCCCCCGCGCAGATCTTGCGCGACTCGTCAGCCAGCTGCTTTGGGATCTTCTCCCGGAGTCGCTGGAGGGCCGTCGCCACGCCTTTGAAGAACAAGCTGAGCTTGGCGCTGGGTTGGAGGTGCTAATCGGAGGAGTACCCGAGATCCTCCATCCCCAGCTGCGCCAGCTCCCTGTCGATGGCTGCGGCAGCATCCACGAGACCCTCGGTCCAGTGCTCCACGTTCTCCCTAAAGGTGTTCTGGGCAGCAGCAGCATTCGCTAGCAGCGCCTCGTCGGCCTTGATCTTCTCCGACAAGGCCACCTCCCGCTCCCTGGCGTCGTCCAGCGTATGAGTCAAAGTAGCCAGCTTCAACTCAAGATCCGCGTTGGAGTCCTTGGCGGCGCCATGAGCGGGGGCGTCCTTCTCGCGCTCACGCTTGAGCGCGGCAAGCTCCTCGCCGCTCGCCTTGAGATCGGCCTCCAGCTGCACCATCTTCGTCTCCAGCTCCTTCTTGGCGGCCTCGGCAGCTGCGGCAGCATCCTTTGCTTCCTTGAGGGCCCCGCCGAATGATTGCTCGTGCGCGGCAAGCTCCTCCTCGTGGCTGTCAAGGTTAACTTTCCGCTGCACCAACTCGCCTTCCTGCGCAGACAGCTTCTCGGCACCAAGCCGCTGCTGCTCTTCAACTTCAGCCTTCTTGAGGAGGAAGGCTTTCCGCTCCTCGGCAACTTGCTCCCGCTCCTCTGCCAGGGACCGGAGAGTTTCCTGCCTGAAGCCCCGGAGCTCCTCCGCGCGCTTCTCAATATCCACTCCCGCCTTCGCGACAAGCGCTTCTCGGGACACCAGCTTGGCCTGTCGAGCGCGGTAGAGCGACAACAGCTTCCGCAGCAGCTGCTCCTCCTCAGGCTCGTCGCTGCTGATGCTTGGCGCGTCGACCAGCGTCAGCCCAGCGGAGGCGAGCACCTCTCCATCCAAGCTCTCTCCTTCAACCGACGCCCTGGAGCTTGACGCCCAGGGGAGCTTGATGAAGATTTCGTCGCCGACCTTCAAATAGGCACCAGGCTGGGGCTCTTCGGAGCCTGGCACTGCAGCAGCGGCGAAGGGATCGGCGGTCGGCGTAGCGCCTGACGCTCCTGCGGCTTCGGGGCCGTCAGTGCGATCGCCGGATCCCTCGCCAGCTTCTGCGGCGGCAGCTTTGGCGGCCTCTTCGCCGGCGGGATCATCAGTGCCGGCTTCTCCTTCGGTGGCAACGGCATCGTCGGCATTGCTGCGTGTGTTCTCCTCGCCGGCGACCTCGGTTTCCATCAGCTTTGTGGCAGATGGATCCGACGAACGGAAAAAGGAGAGAAATCAAGCAAATATCCAAGAAGAAAATCAAAAGAAGAAGAACCCAAGGGAAGTTTTCAAGCAAGAGGATTACCTGTACTAGGACCTGCAGTCGTGGTCTCTACCACCGGAGGGTCGCTGGTGCTGTCCCTTGTCGAAGAACTGTCCCTTGCCGGAGAATTCTCCCTTGCCGGAGAACGCTCCCTTGCCGGGGAATCCTCCCTTGGCGGTGTGTTGAAGTAGATGGCATTTCAGGAGCAGCTTCCGGGCACTCCTGATGAAGCTGCTCTGCTCCTACACAAACCAACAGTCAGATATCAGCAAAGAAAGAGCACCCATGCGGACCTGGCAGCAGGAAGTAAACCATATACTTACGCTGGGGGCTGCGCTGGGGGCTGCTCTGGGGAATGGTTGCCGGGTCCGGCAAGGTGGTATCGGACACACCCCCTGCCGTTGCGGTGGGTTCGTCCTCGATGACAATCACCGGGACCTTGGCTCTCTTCGCCGCTCTCTGGGCCAGCATCCTAAAAAGGAATGGGTTCAGAGTGAAGCAAATCAGATACAAGACAAAGCAACAAAATTGAAGAATTACAAGTACAACAAAGAATCTTACTCCTCTTCTTCCTCGTCGGAGCTGAGCGCAGAGAGATCGAAGTCCAGCTTGCCTCCGGTGCGACGAGGCGGAGGAGTAGGTTCTCTTGTCCGCTTGGCAGGAGCAGTAGCGGTGGACCGGGAAGACCCCGCTCCAGTTGCCGCAGCGGCGTGAGGCGCTCCCGCGGCAACATTGCTTGCCGCGGTAGAGCGTGTCGCACGGCACGATGGCTGTTGACTCGTCTGCCGCCCCGCTACATCCCCGGCCTTGCGGAGATGCCTTCTTGGTGGAGCTGGGGGCTCCGCTTGCGGCAAGCTAGCTGAAGGTGGGAAGGAGGAGGAGCCGATCTTCAACGAGTCACTCGCGCCCTCGGCGGGCTCGCTTGACTCGGCTTCAGGCCCGACAAGCTCTTTCTCGCCGGCAAACTCCTCTCGCTCGACAAGGCTTGCCGCCTCCGCTGCCTCTGCCTCCTCCACGGTGAATCCGAACTCGCCCGTGGCAGCGGCTGCTGCCGCCTCTTCCAGCCTAGTGGCGATGCGCTGCATCTCCGCATCGGTGGTGTCGCGGGTGAGGCTCTTTTGTTCATCGGAGCGGACCGCCACTTCTACCAAGCCGTCAAAGAACTCCTGCACGACGTCGTCTGCGGGCTCTTGCCAAGTTGGAACGATTCCATGCGAATCGCACAACGGCATCATTGCACGGATGCGGTCGAGCGAGGAGTTGTTGCACAGCGGAACGACACCCCTCGACAACATGAACGCTTCGGGATGTTGAGGATCGCGTTTGAACAGTTCTAGGATCATCGCGTCTAGTTCCAAGATAGTGAAGTTGAAGTTGAGGCCTGGGCGCAGACTCATGATATCCGCTGCATTCTGAAACTCCCAGGCGGGTCTCCTCCTCTCCAGCAGGGGGGCGATGCGGCGGCGAAGAAAATCTGCGCCAACGGCGCCTACGGTGAGCCCGGCAAGCCTGAGGCGTAGGATCCAGGTGACGGCAATCTTCAGCCTATCGTCTTCCGGGGCCACGTTGCTCCAATTGTTGCCGCGCGCTATTGGGGCTTGGCGCTGGGCGGTAAATGGCTGCGGGTTCTCCTCGACAATCCAGCACCAGTCTGCTCTCCATTCCTCCCACTTGCTGCGGAGCTCTCCCTCCAGATAAGCTTCCTTCTTGCCAACTCTCGAGATCCAGGCGATTCCACCGGATAAAGGCTCCCCTCTCTCAACTTGGGGCATAAAGAAGTGGCGAAAAAGAGCTACGTTTGGATAGACTTCGACAAAGTTTTCGTAGAGATGTGCGAAAACTGCCATGGTCAGAACAACATTGGGGGTGAAGTCAAGCAGGCGGAACCCGTAGGTGTTCATGATATCGCAGAAAAATTCAGAAAAAGGCGGGCAGAGCCCACAGTAGAAGAACAGCGCGAAGAAAGGGTATCCATTCGGAGCCAGTTCCGAAGCGGCAGCTGGGAGTACCTTCGTACACGGATGCGCTCGCGTCTCCGTCGACCAGAAGAGGTAGTAGTACTCCCTCAGCTCCTTCCCGGCGAGCTGGGGGGGGGAGATTGCCCGCTCCTTTCACAGCGCCGCGAGCCGCTGCGCCTCGGCCGACTTCATGACCTTCCCCTTGTCAGCTTTCGGAGCCATGGCGGAGGTGGTGGGGGAGATCGACGGTGTTGGTAACGCTGGTGGCGATGGGGGGCGGAGCGCTGCTCTCTTTCAGCTTTGGGAAGAAGGGGGGAGCGGCGGAGATTTCTGAGATTGGAGTAGCAACCGGCGAGATGGGCAAACTGCCCCTGTTTCCCCTGCTTATAAAGAGGGAGGGGGCGGGCGTTCCGTCTTTCCAAATAAAGAAACTACCCACGATATCTCCCACGACGCCGCATTCGACGCGTGCCGTTCGGGGAGGGCACGGTGGATACGGAGCGAGATACGGCGTAACCCAGGCCGCGCGTGCCCATGCCCTGTTTTGGGCCTGGCCCAACAGCGCTCGGCACCGTGTGTGGCCCAGGCCCGGGGGCTCCTGTCGGTGCACTAGAGTAGGGGTAGCCTAGTATCCCGAACTTGTGCACGGGCAGTTGCAGCACCCCGCGGCAAGGCTTGCCGGGTGACCGCCAAGGTCCTCCGTGGTTCCTGCGGAGCCACTCAAGAACAAAGTATTCAAGCCAAGGAGACAAGGCCCCGGCAAGAGGAGCTTGCCGGGAAGGCCAACCAAGGCATCTCAAGGAACTTGCCGCGACGCGCCACGCGCCCCGGCGAGGCCCGGTGAGCGACAAGCTTCCGGACGCGACAAGACAACGACCGCGGCAAGGCGCTTGCCGCGGCAAAGCTACCACCCTGTACCCGCGCTCCAGCACATCCACCAACGTGTCACCCTGTGGCCTTTCCAGGCGCGCGTGGCAGGAGGCTGTGCAGCCAGCGGTGCGCGGTGGCAAGCGGCGCTGACAAGATTGCCATCGTGGCGAGCGGTGGCGCCCCTGACGGTCCTTTTTTGCACTATTTGGGCAACGTAGACGGGCGTTTAATGCCTTTGTCCCCTGCCGTCAGGGTTAGGTATGATACACTGTACAGGTAGCTGTACCAACCCCAATTCCTTTTCCATTTTTACCCTTGTCTACGTTGCCACCTGTCGGTGACCCCTTTAGCATATAAAAGGAGGCCCATGCGCAACGTAGAAAGGGGGTTCGAAGGCAGAAAAACACTCACGCTCGGTCTCGTTAGCAGCTAGTGTGTACTGTAGCACTCAGCGCTCCCGAGCAAGAACTCAATACACTCAGACATGCAGCAGTAGGAGTATTATCTCTCCGGAGAGCTCCGAAGCTGGGTAAACCGCTCGTGTGCTTCGCCTCGATCTGCTCTTCGTGCGATCTCCGCCCCCCGCCGAACCGAAAGGGGCCCGGTCCGCCGGTCCCCATAGGTGTTCGTGGATCAGCTTCCCCGACAAGAGAAGCCGAGTTGGATCAGCAGGACAGTTTGGACTCCTTAGAGGAGGAGCGGGATGTGGCAAAAGCTCGTTCCACATTCTATCAGCAGCAGGCTCGAAGATATCAAAGCAGAGAAGTACGAGCCAAAACTTACATTGTTGGCGAACTTGTTCTACACCTGCCGGACAAGAAAAAGGACAATCTTAAGCCCAAGTGGGAAGGTCCCTTCATCATCGACCAAGTCCTGATCGGCGGAGCATACCGTCTACGTAACGCATCTGACAACCGACTCGAGCCGAACCCATGGAACGCAGCCCGTCTCCGCAGATTCTACGCCTAACGCCGGACTCAGAGTTCGTCTCACTCCTCCGTCCACCTTTCTTACATTTTCACTGTCTCTTGTCCCCCTCCTTCTTCCCACTTTTTTTCTATACCTTTGATAGGCTGATTTGCGCATTGTTCGCACACACTTGATGTGCTCCTAGCACTCATTATACCTGGGGGGGCTTCTTTAACAGAAGCTTATTTATACGGGCTTCATGCCCAACACATGTGTCATACTTCCGCATGTACCTTTTATTCACCATTATATGCATCGATATGACTTAAGTTTTGGCCAAGCTGGGTTGCCTGGCTCCTGTGCTTACCCCTATGTTCCCAATTGTTCGGCTAGGAGGTAAAGGGAGCACCTCTGCGATTGTTACTGCCGGGTCAGCCGGATGTGTACCTCAGACTAGGTGAAGCCGAAAGCTAGCGTTCTTAAGAGAATATTCGGTCAGTGACCTGAAAGATGATTTATTACTTACTTATTTATCTGCCCCCAGATGCTTTTTCTGCTATTTTCACAGTCCGGACATGCACTTTAGGGCATGCCTCCCAGGGAAAGGAACCCTTAACGGAACTATTCTCCCTGGAAGATGTTTCTTACTAACCATGTAATATAACATAGCTAGTTGGGCACTTGTCTGATAAAGCAATTATGACCCCTACGCCTTGTCTCCATGCATGCCCCGGTTCTTTTATAACCGTCAGGGTATTCAGACACACTCCAGACTGTTGGGTCCCAAGGTTGAAGCGAAAAGGTCCGCAAAGGCAAACAATCTACAATCCGGCTAGAAGGCATTTTACATGTCATTTTAAATTACATCGTCAAACTGACTGATTGTACTCCTCTTCAATCCCATCTAACAGGCTGTCTAATTTATAGTCATGTTGGGAATATTTCGCGGCCAGCTCTACTTGGCCGTACATCAAGCTCACAGGGATCTCCTTCCCATCAGGCCCCACAGGTCTGACCTCGGCCATGTGGTTTGGGTCAGCCTTCGGGTACCGCGTCTTCACCATGGCCCAGGCCTCCCTGGCGCCTTGACGGCAGGCCGATATCTTCCACAGACGGAGACATCGCCGTACTCCCTGAAGCTTCTCAGCAAGCCCTCCAAGGCCCTCAGGTAGTGATACGGAAGGCCATAAGGCCTGAACGACGCCACTCATCGCCTGCCGAACACGTTGAAGCAGTTGCACGAGCTCAAGAAGTTGGTCACCCGTTGAACCGGGCATTTCCTCCATAGGGCGACCTGTGAGCACACCTACAGACATATTTCTGTCAACCGACTTCCTCGCCAAACTCTTCTTTTCAAAAGAGTTTGCTCAAGCACTTACTATAGATGCCGTGACGAAGCCGCTGATTCTCCTTCAAGGAGCTAGACAGCTGGGCCCGAACACCTTTTAACTCTTCTCCAAGCTGGGTGTGGGCATCTTGGAGTTTGTTCCTCTCCTGCTGCACCTTCATAAGCACCCTCTCGCCGACCTTCAACTGGCGCAGTAACTGTTGCTTGTCCAGATCAGGTCCGGCAACATCTGCAATATTATTGTCAGATTTATACGCACGCCGCACGCCATAAAACATTTTTGAAATATGTGTTACCGGAGGGGGTCTCTGTGTCTCCTCCTGTGGAGGTCAGTGCGGCCTCAAGTTAGGCCTTGCACTCTTGAAGCTCCTGGGACAGGTGGGTATTCTTCTCCGTAAGATCCTGCATAATAAATGATCCTTAAATCAGTTATTTTAACTATTTTAAGTCTCGGGGGCTACTGGCATATATAACTATTAAAATTACTTACCCGTATGTCCTTCACATACTGCTCTGTGGCTCTGGTTAAACCATCTTGAGCGGTACGGAGGTGCGCGTCTCCCGCATCAAAGGCATTCAACGCCTCCGGGGAGAAACACGTGTCACGAAGAACTGCCCGGCGACGCCTGTGATTCATGGCGCTCTCCACCTCAGAACGGGTGGAGGACAGCCTGTCGGCATCCTCTGTTAGAGGAGCATCCGGCTCATGCCTTGTGTTCGCCTCCCCTTCTGGACCACGCGTTGGAGCATGGCTGGCGGAGGCTTGATTGGCAACCTCTCCGGACATTGTCCGGCGAGCGCTCTTTCTCCTGGAAAAGTTATGGGCATTGATATACCTCCTAGGGATCCTTCCCTTAAAAACAGCGGTGAGCCGTACCGTTGCGGCGACGTTTCGATTCGCGTCGCACTCCTTTTCCGCCTGCTGGGCCGAACTGACCCTTGCTGGTCAGCCGCCGCAGGTTCGGCTTCTCGCCTTGAACGCACCTCCTGCAAGACACCGTTGGTATACGGTGATCTAAAATACGCAAGGACGAAGTAATGGTATCAGAACTCCGGTCATAATTACCTGAGAAGCCGGACATAATCCGGGGTAGTCAACCGTAATGGCGACTAAAGCATTGTCCATGCTGAGTTGGTGGAACACCCCGTCAATTAGCTCCACCTTTATGTCCGGATCCTCTTCGGAGGCCGGATCAAGGGATCTTCCTGGATCCTCGGGTTGTGGAGCCGGACTGTGCATGCCCTCCACATCCCGACGCAGTTCCTGCGTTAAAATCATAAAGTAAGGAATTTAACTTCGAAAGCACGGGTCGGATGAATAAACGGTCGCTTACCCAGCTCCGAGGGTTATTCATGGAGAACCCATTCAATGGGCTCGTCTGGAGAAAGTCCTCCTTCTCCCCCTTGTACAAGCCGAACATGATCTTCACCAGATCCGCGGCCGATCCCGGCCCCTTGCGGCCATGACAGGTGGCGTCGTTCTCCCCGTTGAAATCCCACATGGGGTGGCCCCTATATTGGAGCGGCTGCACCCCTCGCATAATGCACGTGGCCATGATTCCAATCATGGTCAATCTGGAGTGGGCCATTAACCTAATCCGGCCCATCAGATAATGGACGCTCCCATCATCCTCCCGTAGAGGGCTCCGCGGGCGCCAACTCAGGCGTTTCTTCAAGGGAGCATTGCTGAACTCCGGGAGGCCGATCCGAACTGGATCCGGCAGAGGGGCGTCCTCCATATAGAACCATTCCGAAGGCCAGTCTTCGGACGCCTTCTTCGGGGTGCCAGATAGATATCCGGTCCCGGCGATGCGCCATATTTTGGCTCCGCCCACTTGATATATCGACCCCTCGTGAGAACGGGGTACGAGGCAAAACAATCTCTTCCATAGTGCAAAATGGGGCTCGATGCCCAAGAACAACTCGCAAAGAGCTACAAAGCCCGCGATGTGCAAAATGGAGGCAGGTGTAAGGTGGTGAAGCTGGAGTCCGTAGAACTCCAGGAGCCCCCGGAGAAACGGATGTATGGGAAATCCGAGTCCCCTTATTAGATAAGGGACAAAGCATACCCGCTCTCCTTTGGAGGGTTTGGGAACGCTATCCGCTTGCTTTCCACCCCTGAAGGTGGCCAGTACGGCTCGAACCGGAACCATGAAGGCTGGGGGAAGATATCCCTCGGTTTGGAGCGCCACTAGCTCGCTGTGTGGAACTGAGCATCTCCCCCAATCTCCTGGCTTAGGGCTGGGAGCGCGAGAGGAGGAGCCGCGTCGACTATCCATGATAGAATGGATTTTTGTCAGAGGCGCTTCGATGAGTACTTGCGGAAGGAGGATGGTGTGAGTTGGATCTAGATCCTCGCCTCTCTTATAGGCGGCTCGTTCGCACGGCTAGGGGGGAAATGTAAAAATACCCTAGCTTTTCACATTCATACGACACGTGGAAGAAGGCCATTATTGGGCGTAGAAGCCAAGGAGCGCAACATTTATAAGGAAGCCGGACACTATTCGACAGGAACATGAAGTTTGAAGGAGAACCCGCCATGCAATGCCGAAGACAATATACGCACCGGACTCGTCGTCATTGAAGCCTGGTTCGGGGGCTACTGAGGGAGTCCTGGACTAGGGGGTGTCCGGATAGCCAAACTATCATCATCGGCCGGACTCCAAGACTATGAAGATACAAGATTGAAGCGTTCGTCCCGTGTCCGGATGGGACTTTCCTTGGCGTGGAAGGAAAGCTTGGCGATACGGATATGTAGATCTCCTACCATTGTAACCGACTCTGTGTAACCCTATCCCTCTCCGATGTCTATATAAACCAGATGGCTTTAGTCCATAGGACGAACAACAATCATACCATAGGCTAGCTTCTAGGGTTTAGCCTCCTTGATCTCGTGGTAGATCCACTCTTGTAACACACATCATCAATATTAATCAAGCAGGACGTAGGGTTTTACCTCCATCAAGAGGGCCCGAACTTGGGTAAAACATCGTGTCCCTTGTCTCCTGTTACCATCCGCCTAGACGCACAGTTCGGGACCCCCTACCCGAGATCCGCTGGTTTTGACACCGACAGAGGGCTTCTACATCAACAGCCTTGCCCCTCCGATGAGTTGTGAGTAGTTTACCATAGACCTACGGGTCCATAGTTATTAGCTAGATGGCTTATTCTCTCTTTTTGGATCTCAATACAATGATCTCCCCCTCTCTTGTGGAGATCTATTCGATGTAATCTCTTTTTGCGGTGTGTTTGTCGAGATCCGATGAATTGTGGGTTTATGATCAAGTTTATCTATGAATAATATTTGAATCTTCTCTGAATTCTTTTATGTATGATTGATTTATCTTTGCAAGTCTCTTCGAATTTTCAGTTTGGTTTGGCCTACTAGATTGGTCTTTCTTGCCATGGGAGAAGTGCTTAGCTTTGGGTTCAATCTTGCGGTGTTCTTACCCAGTGACAGAAAGGGTTGCAAGAGGCGTATTGTATTGTTGCCATCGAGGATAACAATATGGGGTTTATATCATATTGCATGAGTTTATCCCTCTACATCATGTCATCTTGCTTAATGCGTTACTCTGTTCTTATGACCTTAATACTCTAGATGCAGGCAGGAGTCGGTCGATGTGTGGAGTAATAGTAGTAGATGCAGGCAGGAGTCGGTCTACTTGTTATGGACATGATGCCTATATACATGAGCATGCCTAGATAATCTCATAACCATGCGCTTTTCTATCAATTGCTCGACAGTAATTTGTTTACCCACCATAATATTTATGCTATCTCGAGAGAAGCCTCTAGTGAAACCTATGGCCCCGGGTCTATCTCTTATCATATTTGCTTTCAATCTAGTTTTATTTGCATCTTTACTTTTTGCATCTATATTACAAAATACCAAAAATATATTACTATCTCTCTATCAGATCTCACTTTCGTAAGTGGCCGTGAAGGGATTGACAACCCCTTTATTGCGTTGGTTGCGAGTTCTCAGTTTGTTTGTGTAGGTGCGTGGGACTTTTGAGGAGCCTCCTACTAGATTGATACCTTGGTTCTCAAAACTGAGGGAAATACTTACGCTACACTTGCTGCATCACCCTCTCCTCTTCGGGGAAAACCAACTCTAGCTCAAGATGTAGCAAGAAGGATTTCTGGCGCCGTTGCCGGGGAGGTCTTCGCTCAAGTCAAGACATACCAAGTACCCATCACAAACCCATCTCCCTCGCATTTACATTATTTGCCTCTCGTTTTCCTCTCCCCCACTTCACCCTTGCCGTTTTATTCGCCCTCCCTTTCCCAATCTTCTCCTCTCTTTTGCTTGCCCTTTTGTTTGATCGTTTGGTTGGAATAGACGCTTATTTATTGCTAAACAGAGAACCTAAGATCTACGGATCCTCATCCGCTTGCTAATCTCTTTAAGAGATACAATTATGTTGAACCAGTTGCTAGTGAGTTTTATGCACTAGATTATCTTTATGAAGTTTTGCTTGAAATTTGTGAATCTCAAAATTATGATGAAGTAATTTATGAAGAGATTCACGATAACTCCTTTAATAAAAAGCATGATTGCAATGATTTTCCTATAAATCCTCTTGATGTCAATTGTGCTAATAATATGCAAAACCCTAAGCTTGGGGGTGCTAGTTTTGCTATGTCTACTACTTGTTTCAATGATCATGATTGGGGTGATTCTTCTAATAACCTCGAAAATTTATTTAAGCCCCTTTATGAATATGAGATTGATAATAGTGTTTGCAATAATATTGAAAGTGGGTTTGGAAGAGTGTCAACTTTAGATCCCACATATTTGGAGTATGTTCAATCTTATGATATTTTTGATAAAAGTGGGTTCGGAAAGGTCATGACTTTAGTTAATGTTAATCCCACTATCTTGGAAGAGTGTCAACTTTGCATGCATGTGGATCATATTGATAATATGTTATGTGATAGCTATTTTGTTGAATTTTCCTATGAACCTACATATAATTATTATGAGAGAGGAAAATATGGTTGTAGAAATTTTTATCTTATTAAATTACCTCTCGTCATGTTGAGATTGCTATCGTTGCTTTCTTCTTCCTTGCATATGCTAGTTTTTGCTTGCCTTGCAAGTTTGTTTGCTTATAATATGCCTATGCATAGGAAGTATGTTAGACTTAGATGTGTTTGTCACGTGTTTCATGATGCTCTCTTTGTGCTTCAATTCTTGTCTTTCATGCGAGCATCATTAAAATTATCAATGCCTAGCTAAAAGGCTTTAAAGAAAAGCGCTTGCTGAGAGTCAACCAAATATTTTTCCTTTCTGTTATTTATTAAATCTTGTATCTACTCTCTTTTTAGATGTGTTTTTAACTTTTAGTTAGTGTTTGTGCCAAGTAGAACCTATAGGATAACCTATGATGATAGTTGATTTGATTCTGCTGAAAAACAGAAACTTTGCTCTCACGAGAAACAATTCAATAAATCACAGAAATGTGATTTTGCATTGATTTTTTTTCTTCTTATCAATAGACAAATTTTCCAGTACGTCCTATTTTGGTAGGATTTTTAGAGTTCCAGAAGTTTGCGTTAGTTACAGATTGCTACAGACTGTTCTGTTTTTGACAGATTCTGTTTTTCGTGTGTTGTTTGCTTATTTCAATGCATCTATGGCTAGTAAATTAGTTTATAAACCATAATGAAGTTGGAATACATTAGGTTTAACACCAAAATAAATAAATAATTAGTTCATGGCAGTACCTTATGTCATGGTTTTGTTTTGTTTCACTAATGGAGCTTATAAGATTTCCTGTTGAGTTTTGTGTTGTGAAGTTTTCAAGTTTTGGGTAAAGCTTTTATGGACTATGGAATAAGGAGTGGCAAGAGCCTAAGCTTGTGGATGACCATGGCACCCCAAGATATTCAAGGATAGCCAAAATCCTAAGCTTGGGGATGCCCCGGGAAGGCATCCCCTCTTTCATCTTCGTTCATTGGTAACTTTACTTGGAGCTATATTTTTATTCGCTACATGATATGTGTTTTGCTTGGAGCGTCGTGTATTATATTAGTCTTTGCTTTTTAGTTTTCCACAATCATCCTTGTTGTACACACCTTTTGGGAGAAGCCTATTTGATTATAATTTGCTAGAATACTCTTTGTGCTTCACTTATATCTTTTGAGCTTGATAGTTTTTGCTCTAGTGCTTCACTTATATCTTTTAGAGCACGGCGGTGGAATAATTTTGAAGAAATTGATAGTCTCTCATGCTTCACTTATATTATTTTGAGAGTCTTTTAGAATAGCATGGTATTTGCTATGGTTACAAAGTTGGTCTTAGAATGATGAGCATCCAAGTTGGGTATAATAAAAACTATCATAGAAAAAGAATTGGATGCTATGATCAACTTGATGCTTGATAATTGTTTTGAGATATAAAGGTAGTAATGTTAGAGTCATGCTAGTGGGTAATTATGAAATTGAGAAATACTTTTGTTGAAGTTGGCAAGTCCCGTAGCATGCACGTATGGTAAAAGTTGTGTGACAAATTTGTTGCATGAGGTACTTTTTGATTGTCTTCCTTATGAGTGGCAGTCGGGGACGAGCGATGGTCTTTTCCTACCAATCTATCCCTTTTGGGGCATGCGTAGTAGTACTTTGCTTCGAGGGTGAAGTAGACTTTTGCAATAAGTATATGAGTTCTTTTTTGACTAATGTGAGTCCATGGACATATGCACACTCATCCTTTTACTTTGCTAGCCTTTATTATTACCGCGCAACTTTCGCCGGTATCATAAACCCTTTATTTACCTTCCTCAAAACAGCCACCATACCTACCTATTATGGCATTTCCATAGCCATTCCAATATATATTGTCATGCAACTTTCCACCGTTCCATACATATGACACACATTGCTTTTGTCATATTGCTCTTTGCATGATCATGTAGTTGACATCATATTTGTGGCAAGGCCACCTTCATAATTTTCATACATGTCGCTCTTGATTCATTGCATATCCCGGTACACCGCCGGAGGCATTCATATAGAGTCATATCTTGTTCTGGCTTTGAGTTGTAATTCTTGAGTTGTAAATCCATAAAAGTGTGATGATATTCATTATTAGAGCATTGTCCTAGTGAGGAAAGGATGATGAAGGCTATTATTCCCCCACAAGTCGGGATGAGACTTCGGACTTTACAAAAAGAAAAAAATAGAGAAAAGAAAAAAAATGAGAAAGGCCAAAAAGAAAAAAAAGAGGCCAAAGAAAAAAAAGAAGAAAAAGAAAAAAAAGGGGGAAAGAAAGAAAAAAAATGAAATGAGAGAAAAAGAGAGAAGGGACAATGCTACTATCTCTTTTTCCACACTTGTGCTTCAAAATAGCACCATGATCTTCATGATAGAGAATCTCCTATGTTGTCATTTTCATATACTAAGTGGGAACTTTTCATTATAGAACTTGGCTTGTATATTCCAATGATGGGCTTCCTCAAAATGCCCTAGGTCTTCGTGAGCGAGCAAGTTGGATGCACACCCACTTAGTTTCTTTTGTTGAGCTTTCATATATTTATAGCTCTAGTGCATCCGTTGCATGGCAATCCCTACTCACTCACATTGATATCTATTAATGGGCATCTCCATATAGCCCATTAGTACACCTAGTTGATGTGAGACTATCTTCTCCCTCTTTTTGTCCTCACAACCACCATATACCACCATAGTGTTATGTCCATGGCTTACGCTCATGTATTGCGTAAGAGTTGAAAAAGCTGAAGCGCGTTAAAAAGTATGAAACAATTGATCGGCTCGTCATCGGGGTTGTGCATGATGGGAGTATTTTGTGTAATGAAAATGAAGCATGACCTAACTATATGATTTTGTAGGGATAAGCTTTCTTTGGCTATGCTATTTTGATAGGACATGATTATTTGTTAGTATGCTTTGAAGCATTATTCTTTTTATGTTTTATAAGATTTTATTTTGAATCATTTGGATCTGAACATTCAGGCCACAATAAAGAAAATCACATCATGAATTATGCTAGGTAGCATTCCACATAAAAAATTTCTTTTTTATCATTTACCTACTCGATGACGAGCAGGAATTAAGCTTGGGGATGCTTGATACGTCTCCAACGTATCTATAATTTTTTATTGTTCCATGCTATTATATTACCCCTTTTGGATGTTTATGGGCTTTATTTTACACATTTATATCATTTTTGGGACTAACCTACTAACCGGAGGCCCAGCCCGTACTGCTGTTTTTTTGCCTATTTCAGTATTTCGAAGAAAAGGAATATCAAACGGAGTCCAAACGGAATGAAACCTTCGGGAGCGTGATTTTTGGAACGAACATGATCCGGAGAGCTTGGAGTGCAAGTCAAGAAGCTTCCGAGGGCCCCACGAGATAGGCCCCCCCTGTAGGGCGCCCCGTGTCTCGTGGGCCCCTCGGGCGGCCACCGATGTACTTCTTCCTCCTATATATACCTATGGACCCCGAAAACATCCAGGAGCACCACGAAACACAATTTCCACCACCGTAACCTCCTGTATCCGCGAGATCCCATCTTGGAGCCTTCGCCGGCACTCTGCCAGAGGGGGAATCAACCACGGAGGGCTTCTACATCAACATCCTTGCCCCTCCGATGAGTTGTGAGTAGTTTACCACAGACCTACGGGTCCATAGTTATTAGCTAGATGGCTTCTTCTCTATTTTTGGATCTCAATACAATGTTCTCCCCCTCTCTTGTGGAGATTGATGGTGTCCTGGACTAGGGGGTACTCACCACATCGTCTCCCGATCAGGTGGATTGGGCCGAGGATCCCCATGGCCGTATACTCATGGGCCAGTCCGGACAGTTGCCGCATACAAGGAAGATTCCACAAGACTTGGCGATCAAGACAAAGACTCCTCCCCCACCGGCGTATTCGGCTAGGACTCTTGTTATCCTAGGCCTCTGGTGCATTATATAAACCGAGGCCAGGCTAGTCGATAGATACAACAACAACCATTACAATCATACCATAGGCTAGCTTCTAGGGTTTAGCCTCCTTGATCTCGTGGTAGATCCACTCTTGTAAACATCCACAATATCAATATCAATCAAGCAAGACGTAGGGTTTTACCTCCATCAAGAGGGCCTGAACCTGGGTAAAACATCGTGTCCCTTGTCTCCTGTTACCATCCGCCTAGACGCACAATTCGGGACCCCCTACCCGAGATCCGCCGGTTTTGACACCGACATTGGTGCTTTCATTGAGAGTTCCTCTGTGTCGTCACCGATAGGCTTGATGGCCTCTTCAATCGACAACGACGCAGTCCTGGGTGAGACTTTTCTCCCCGGACAGATCTTCGTATTCGGCGGCTTCGCACTGCGGGCCAACTCACTTGGCCATCTGGAGCAGATCGAAAGCTACGCCCCTGGCCGTCAGGTCAGGTTTGGAAGCCTAAACTTCACGGCCGATATCCGCGGGGACTTGATCTTCGATGGATCTGAGCCACAGCCGAGCGTGCCGCGCTGTCACGATGGGCACGACCTAACTCTGCCGCCAGACAGCACCTTGGAGGCCGCACACGAATCCGCTCCGACCCATAGTCCGGAGCTGATCACTCAGATCGAGGATGGATGGCTGGACACCGCCTCGGGAGCTTCAACTTCTACGGCGATGGAGCCGAACACTTACCTTGTCCCGCATAAAGCTCATGACTCCGAGGTGCCGGACTCTCTGCCGGACTACGAACCTCCTGCGCCCCTTCCAGTCGAATCCGACTGGGCGCCGATCATGGAATTCACCGCTGCGGACATCTTTCAGCACTCACCCTTTGGCGATATCTTAAATTCGCTGAAGCATCTCTCGCTATCCAGAGAGCCCTGGCCGAACTACGGCCAGGATGGTTGGGACGCGGACGACGAAGAAATTCAGAGCCCACCCACCACCCACTTCGTAGCCACCGTCGACGATCTAACCGACGTACTCGACTACGCCTCCGAAGACATCGACAGTATGGACGACGATGCCGGAGACTATCAAGAACCAGTGCCTACAGGACACTGGAAGACCACCTCGTCATACGACATATATATGGTGGACACCCCAAAAGATGGGGATGGCGAAGAAGCAACGGAGGCCGATTCCTTAAAGAAACAGCCCAAGCGCCGACATCAGCAGCGCCGCTCTCAATCCCGCCACAGCAAGAATAGAGATTCCGGCACATGAGATAATAACACCCCAGAAAGTGCCGAAGACAACCCCCTCCAGCACGATCCAGCGCAGGAGGAGGCAGAAGCAAGCCCTCACGAGAGGCGCAACAAACTTGTATCCGCCGCCACCGCCTCCTCGAGTGTCGCCTAAACGATTACTTTGGTGGAATTATGCGGCATTAAGTCTACAATAACCCTGCAAAAATTTCGTCGAGTTCCGATGGAGGAATCTTCGGCAATCTCCGATATACTGGAGCCCTGTTGAATCCAGACGAGAATCCGGACGAGTTTAGGGCGTGGTATCCAGCATCTAGCTCGGATATCCTTTGAAGGATCCAACCGTTGATTTACTGCGGAATTCCTATATCTACCACCTGCCAAAAATTCAGCTCGATCCGACCGTCCAAACTCCGGGAAACTTCCGATTAGTGCATCACTTTTTGGATTTGTTTTCTGCGCGAGAACGAATCCGACCCGAATTCATCTTCTTTATGAACGGGATCTCGGACGTCCTTTTTGAAGGAAGTTTTCGTATGGGGTGTTGTGTTTTATTCTCGAACACATCCCAGTAGTATTGAAAGTATTCTTGCAATACGAACTTTACCGTCGCGCCGGTGTCAAACCAGCCCGACAACATCACTCCACGGCGGCCGACCTGCGTTAGACACGTCGTCGCTTTGTTGAGCCGAGCTCAATTTCTTCGGATCATCATCTCGGCAAGCCGAACGAGAGTCCGGCATCGCGAAGGATAAATCATCACCAATATCGCCGCCCTACGGATTACATGGAGCGGGCATACCGGCATCGCCGCACGGTCGCTTTATCAAGCCGGCATCGACCACGTCACGACCTGCATCGGCAGGGCCGCACTATTGCTTCTTCAAGCTGGTGTCCATCACGCCGACCTACTTTGACATCTCTGCTGGACCAGGGGCTTCGCCATCTCTTCAACAACCTACTCCGGACACTTCGGCGTCACTAGCCGACCAGGCGATGGGTGCGCGGATCGAGTCCCAATTTTGGGAACACCTTCCTTCGGATTGCTACAACAAATAAACCAGGTGCTATTAATACTAGTATTTCTTTTTGCTTGTTTGGGTTAATTTTTCCCAAGGAATTATTACTCTGGTTTGTCCATCATATGCACACAGGTCTATCAAATGGTGGGCGCATTATCGACAGTCGCATGATGGTTCGGTCAGTTTCCGTACATAGTCCGGCAAACGTCGCATCCGGAACTCGGACCGACCTGTGAATCCAGGCTTTGCCATGCCTTTATTGCATTACGCCGACGACCTGCATCGACATCGACTTCGGCGCCAGGCCATATTTCTTTTATTACTTACTTTGCATAAATTATTTATTATGCAACCTTTTATTATTATTATTATTATTATTATTATTATTATTATTATTATTATTATTATTATTATTATTATCTCTGGTTTGCACTATTTTTTATGCACAGGAAAATGATCCAGCCGGACTATATCCTTTGACGTCACCTTGGCTGGACGGGGGGCTTCGTCAACACTTCATTACCCCATGCCAGGGACTTCGGCATCACTCTGCCGTCCTGCATTGGCCGTACTATGTCACCACTTCGGAGTGCCGATCTCTTTGCTCCGCCACCTCGGGACCGGCTTAGGGGATGGAAGCTTGTCCCGCATCAAGCTCGGACCGCGTCGTCAATACCGAACACATTAACCAGCTAAGTTGCCTTCATGCTCAAAGTTTTAAATTTCTAACTTGTGTTCGGTTCGACCAAGCATTATACTTTTTTGAAGAAAAAAAGTTGCTTGTAAAAGTTTTCCTTGTCCAAACTTTGTTTGCACATACTTGACGCGCTACCCGCGCTCATTATACCTGGGGGCTTCTTTAACAGAAGCTTATTAATTCGGGCTTTATGCCCAACACATGTGTCACACTTCCGCATGTACCTTTTATTCACCATTATATGCATCGATATGACTTAAGTTTTGGCCAAGCTGGGTTGCCTGGCTCCTGTGCTTACCCCTACGTTCCCGATTGTTCGGCTAGGTGGTAAAGGGAGCACCTCTGCAATTGTTACTGCCGGGTCAGCCGGATGTGTACCTCAGACTGGGTGAAGCCGAAAGCTAGCGTTCTTAAGGGAATACTCGGTCGGTGAACTAAAAGATGATTTCTTACCTATTTATTTACCTGCCCCCAGATGTTTTTCTGCTCTTTTCACAGTCCGGACATGCAATTTAGGGCATGCCTCCCAGGGAAAGGAACCCCTAACGGAACTATTCTCCCTGGAAGATGTTTCTTACTAACCATGTAATATAACATAACTAGTTGGGCACTTGTCTGATAAAGCACTAATGACCCCTACGCCTGGTCTCCACGCATGCCCCGGTTTTTATAACCGCGAGGGTATTCGGACACACTCCAGACTATTGGGTCCAGAGGTTGAAGCGAAAAGGTCTGCTACGACAAACGATCTACAATCCGGCTAGAAGGCATTCTACATGTCACCTTACATTTTATAGTAAACTTTTACCCAAGTCGCTTGGGGGCTCTTATGTTTATTTGAGCTGTTTCATACTAAGTGTTTTTCTTCTTAGTCATTGCACAGCTAAAGCACAATAGAAGCACTTTTTTTTCTAAAGTCCAATTTTCGGATTGGCACCGAACACTTGATTTTGTTCGGACGTCATGTTTTTACTGACGTTTTTTGGTTTTCCAAGCTTTTGGCACTTTTAACTATTTGTGTGGTTTCAGCACAAGTCTCGCAGTGCAACGCCGGACACCTTTAGAGATTCGGCAAAAACACTCTCGGATATTTCTATATATGCATCAGCTTCGAATTGTGTGTTCGGTCAATAGTTGGGTTGCCCGGCTCCCACGCTTGCCTCCTACGTTCCGTGTTCGGCTAGGTGTGCAAAGGGAGAACCACTGCGATTGTGCTTCCAGCTCGCATGGTCAAGCACCTCAGTGGAGAAAGCCGAAAACTGACTGTCACAATAGGTGTAAACTGGTCAGCGATCCGATGACTATATTAAATGACGGGCCATTCATAACATTGGCTGAAGTGTTTCCGTCTTGACCTCGACTGTCGCCGAACACTACCGGGGGCTATTAACTGGCCTCCCAAACTAAATCCTCGATCTTTTGCTCTTACATTGGAGCTGAGGTTTCATGATCATGCTTAGCATGACAACCCAAAGAAAGGAACTGATAGCGGGACTATTTTCTTTGGAAGACATTTCTTCTTTTAAACAGCAATATAACATATCTCTCTGCGTACCTTTGTTTAGAAAGTCGTATGACCAGATTGCCTTGTTTGTCGTAAATCTTTGCCCTCATAAAGGCTTTATAAAGTAGGACAAACACTCCTCGGCTATCGGCTGAGGAGGTTGAAGCCCATGGTCGGTCAACAAAGTTTTGTACAATGCGGATCCGAACATTAATGACATAAAGTACTTGGATACATTGAGTCATTACACATAATTTGTGATTTTACTATGGATATTGATCCTTAATTCGGCCACCCGTGCCCGCATTAAGGCTCGGGGGCTACTGGGCTTCGGGCTTATTATTTACAAATATTAAAGGGGCACATTGATCCCCTGATCTGGTGTTGTCACCCGACCATTGTCTCGGGGGTTACTGCATTGCTTGTTCTATGCAGAAAATCTTAAGTGCAATACAGTTTCTAAGGAGATTTTGATCCTCAGGTTGGTCGGCCGCACCCAACCTGAGTCTCGAGGACTGAGCACACCGCTTTTTGTGTCCCGAAGTATTCTGCCGAGCTAGGACTTGATCCTCAGAACGATTTTGCAAATCAACCTGAGTCTCAGCAGCTACGGGGATCAGCGGTCTTAGGTCATCCTTCAGGTGCATCTCGGGTTTTAGACCGATACATACCTTGAGGGATACTGGCTATATATCTCGTCAGAGAATAAATTACATCAATAAAAAACACTGACCAAAAATCATCCCATGACCGAGGTGCTTAACCACCGCGGAAGCAGTTCGACATATAGCTCGGATGCAAGTGGCTGGCTCCTTAGAGGGCATTTCCGGCATTAAGCTCGGTTAAACTCCTTCAAACTTCTTTGAACCAAGGTGATTTATGACACCTCGGATAAAGTCCGGGGTTGGAGCTTGGATACATAGTCCGGCGTTGGAGCTCGGATACATAGTCCGGCGTTAGATCTGGGAAGCAGTCCGGCATTGGTGCTCAGCTGCAAAAGATACCTCGAATGCAGTCCGACGTTGGAGCTCGGACGCAAGAGGACGTTGCCACCCGGGAACAACTTCAAACCCGAGGCATGGCATAAAAATAGCAAGGCATTGATAAAGGCCGTAAACTTAAAGGGGCTCCTCGGATACCCGACGTGTAAACTCGTCGAATGCATTTCGGCGATCCTCAAGATAGAAGATGAGAAGATTTGTTGAACCAGTTTTCAAGACCAACGACCGAAGATGAAGAACAGTTCGGAAGAATCGAGGAGCGTCCCCAACTTGAAGACCGGTTCAGGGGGCTACTGATGGTGTCCTGGACTAGGGGGTACTCACCACATCGTCTCCCGATCAGGTGGATTGGGCCGAGGATCCCCATGGCCGTATACTCATGGGCCAGTCCGGACAGTTGCCGCATACAAGGAAGATTCCACAAGACTTGGCGATCAAGACAAAGACTCCTCCCCCACCGGCGTATTCGGCTAGGACTCTTGTTATCCTAGGCCTCTGGTGCATTATATAAACCGAGGCCAGGCTAGTCGATAGATACAACAACAACCATTACAATCATACCATAGGCTAGCTTCTAGGGTTTAGCCTCCTTGATCTCGTGGTAGATCCACTCTTGTAAACATCCACAATATCAATATCAATCAAGCAGGACGTAGGGTTTTACCTCCATAAAGAGGGCCCGAACCTGGGTAAAACATCGTGTCCCTTGTCTCCTGTTACCATCCGCCTAGACGCACAGTTCGGGACCCCCTACCCGAGATCTGCCGGTTTTGACACCGACAGAGATCTATTCGATGTAATCTCTTTTTGCGGTGTGTTTGTCGAGATCCGATGAATTGTGGGTTTATGATCAAGTTTATCTATGAATAATATTTGAATCTTCTCTGAATTCTTTTATGTATGATTGAGTTATCTTTGCAAGTCTCTTCGAATTTTCAGTTTGGTTTGGCCTACTAGATTGGTCTTTCTTGCCATGGGAGAAGTGCTTAGCTTTGGGTTCAATCTTGCGGTGTTCTTACCCAGTGACAGAAAGGGTTGCAAGACACGTATTCTATTGTTGCCATCGAGGATAAAAAGATGGGGTTTATATCATATTGCATGCGTTTATCCCTCTACATCATGTCATCTTGCTTAATGCGTTACTCTGTTCTTATGAACTTAATACTCTAGATGCAGGCAGGAGTCGGTCGATGTGTGGAGTAATAGTAGTAGATGCAGGCAGGAGTTGGTCTACTTGTTATGGACGTGATGCCTATATACATGATCATGCCTAGATAATCTCATAACTATGCGCTTTTCTATCAATTGCTCGACAGTAATTTGTTCACCCACCGTAATATTTATGCTATCTCGAGAGAAGCCTCTAGTGAAACCTATGGCCCCGGGTCTATCTCTTATCATATTTGCTTTCAATCTACTTTTATTTGCATCTTTACTTTTTGCATCTATATTACAAAATACCAAAAATATATTACTATCTCTCTATCAGATCTCACTTTCGTAAGTGGCCGTGAAGGGATTGACAACCCCTTTATTGTGTTGGTTGCGAGTTCTCAGTTTGTTTGTGTAGGTGCGTGGGACTTTTGAGGAGCCTCCTACTGGATTGATACCTTGGTTCTCAAAACTGTGGGAAATACTTACGCTACACTTGCTGCATCACCCTCTCCTCTTCGGGGAAAACCAACGCTAGCTCAAGACCTAGCAGAATGTTATCTCTTGGGACGTGTAATTTTCCAGCGTGCCGAATACCACATCGAGTGTGACTTTTCCCGCACATCGTGCCTCCTGACTAGGGATAATTCCTCGGAAGGTCGTGCTGCTTTGCTCAATGCGGCTTTTGTCTATTTCCATTTTGTTGAGAGTTTCCTTGTAGATGAGGTTTAATCCGCTATCGCCGTCCATGAGCACTTTAGTAAGCCGGAAGCCGTCCACAATTGGACTAAGGACCAAAGCGGCTGGTGCTCGGATGGTTTGGAATTTAGGTTCGTCACTAGCATTAAAGGTTACAGCCGTGTCATTCCATGAGTTTACTGCTGCAATGTGGCAGACTTCGGCGAGGCCGCGGATTGCTCTCTTGCGCCTGTTGTTCGAGGCAAAAGTCTCAAAGACTGTCAACACTATATTGTTGTTTTTTGCGGGATGATGCTCTGCAGTATTGTTAATGAGGAGATCCTCGTTGCTCTTGGCCACCTGCCGAAGTATCCAACATGCTCTAAGGCTATGTGTTGGTATGGTATCCGGTTGGTGTGAATTTTGCATGGCCTATTGAGCCATCCCTCCAGTAAGGTTCCACGCCCTTTAGTGGGCTTTGGTTTCTTCGTGATTGGATCGGGTGACTTGTGGGAGTGCACCCTTTTCGTTCGGACGAAGGGTTTAGTGAGAGTCAGAGGATCCTAGAATGTTGTCTGGGTTTTCCAGGCGCTTTCCATCGCACAGTACTTCTATACTATGGCCGCCAAGTCAGCGAAGTGTGATATGTCACGGTCACTTATGGCGTCAAGGATTCCCTTGTCCATGCAATTTTTGCAAAAGAATGAGATTGTGTCTTCCTCGCGACAGTCCTTAACCTTGCTCATTACAAGGAGGAATCTGGCCCAAAAGTGATGTACTGTCTCTTGGGATTGTTGTCTAAGGTGGGAAAGATCGCTTGTATCTGGGTGGGTGGGTGGATTTAAATTCGAACCCTGACCCGATCCGGGACTCCGAGGCTGAGGTGCTTCTTAACTTAGCAGTTCGGGTTCCGGGATGTTACCCAATTTTTCTGGCCCGCTATCCGATTCTAGATTCAAAGTTTGGGGCACATCCTCCCATGAGCGGGTATCCGTCTCAGTGAGGTCGGGAATCCGGACATAGTTCGTCCTCAATATAGAGGAAGATTTGTTGCATTGCTCCTCCACCACCGCTATTTGATGGGTGATCGGCGGAGAGTTAATCTCTCTTTGATTGGGTTTAAGCCCAATCTAATCATAGTCCATAGCAACTCCAAAGCAGCAATGCGATCTAGGAGCTCGTTCAAGGATGATAGCTCCATCAGATCCATCTGCACGGCGTATTCCGAGCTGACCTAGAGGTTGTTTTCGATGACCCGAGAAGTCATCGTCGGCACGGTGGCCGAATGGGTGGTCATGACGAAGCCGCCTAGTCGGAGGGTTTGGCCTGAGGCCAGGGCTTCCCCGGAGGCGATGTTGTCCTTGATAACAAGGCGAGCCATCAAACATTTTTTTCGACGTCACAGTGGAACTCTAAATGAAAGCACCAATGTCGGTGTCAAACCGGCGGATCTCGGGTAGGGGGTCCCGAACTGTGCGTCTAAGGCTAATGGTAACAGGAGGCGGGGGACACGATGTTTATTCAGGTTTGGGCCCTCTCTATGGAGGTAATACCCTACTTCCTGCTTGATTGATCTTGATGATATGAGTATTACAAGAGTTGATCTACCATGAGATCGTAGAGGCTAACCCTAGAAGCTAGCCTATGATTATGATTGTTCTTGTCCTACGGACTAAATCCTCTGGTTTATATAGACACCGGAGGGGGCTAGGGTTACATTAGGTCGGTTACAGAGAAGGGAATCTACAAATCCGAATTGCCAAGCTTGCCTTCCGTGCAAAGGAGAGTCCCACCCAGACACGGGGCGAAGTCTTCAATCTTGTATTTTCATAGTCCAACAGTCCGACATAAGCACATAGTCCGGCTGTCCGAGGACCCCCTAATCCAGGACTCCCTCAAGGGACCATGTTAAAACTGCTCATAATTCAATGCATTAATATCGTCGTAATATCAACCTGTACTTATAGATGAGCTGATATCTAGAAAATAGAGTTAAATTTCGGAAAATAAGAAACTAAAGTGACTACTGTCTATTTGGTCTTGTCCAACTCAGTGGGAAAGATCTGAGCAAGATAATGCAAGAGTTTGCTCATGCTGTTGAATTTGGTGATGCCATAATAACTACTACAATGATTAATCTAACCGGGTACAAAAATAATGCGAGGACCCATTCACCAGAATTAGCCTGGGCCTCAACTAGCCATTTTCACACATTTTGGGATCACAAGCTAGTAAGCTACACATGGAACAGAATGTCGCAATGTTAGGTCACATACCCATCAATCTCAATCTAGCTTAAATTATCAATTACAAGACCAGATTGCAGATGTCCCACGTGATAACCTACTGACATTGCCATGGAAATTCTAGGGGAAATGCATAAAATTTTGAGTAAGACTTTACAATGGCAACAAGAAAAGGAGTATTTAAGATAGCTAATTATTGAATCATCTCATGAGAAGCAATCACAAACTTCAAAGTAGCTCAACAATGAAATATAGTACTCCCTTCGATCTGTTTGAGCGACAAGTATATGGATCGGAGGGAGTAGCATAACTTTTCTCTCTTAACCATTTCTTTGTTTTTTGAAAATCCTCCTAGCACAACATACGGCCTCCTGACCTCATCATCCTCTTCAATAACATCAAAGTCCACCAACAAAACATAAATATTTTTGAAGCAAAAAAAACATGAAGTAACAACCTCGTATTTCAATTGCAGGATCCACAGTTCCAACAACAATGAAATTCCCAATAAAAAGATATCTTGAGGAAGCAACAACATGAGGAATAGAAAAAGGCTTAGTTTTGTAAAAAAATGCAGAGAGAAATATGAACTCCTTGCTTCTCAAAACTCAAGTGACACCACATTTTACCTTCTTTCTGGCCATCCTTAAAGTTAAAATTCATCCAAGCCATGCACAATGGAAAATCTCAGAGGGACATGGTGATGAACGTTGATACGTCTCCAACGTATCTGTAATTTTTGATTGCTCCATGCTACTTTATCTATTGTTTTGGACTATAATGGGCTTTATTTTCCACTTTTATATTATTTTTGGGACTAACCTATTAACCGGAGGCCCAGCCCAGAATTGCTGTTTTTTTTGCCTATTTCAGTGTTTCGAAGAAACGGAATATCAAACGGAGTCCAAACGGAATGAAACCTTCAGGAACGTGATATTCTCACCGAACGTGATCCAGGAGACTTGGACCCTGCTCCAAGAAGTGCCAGAGGCGGTCACGAGGGTGGGGGGCGCGCCCTCCCCCTAGGCACGCCCCCCTACCTCGTGGGCCCCCCTGATGCTCCACCGACGTACTCCTTCCTCCTATATATACCTACGTACCCCCAACAGATCGGGGACAGAGCCAAAAACCTAATTCCACCGCTGTAACTTCCTGTATCCACGAGATCCCATCTTGGGTCCTATTCCAGAGCTCCGCCGGAGGGGGCATCCACCACGGAGGGCTTCTACATCATCACTATAGCCCCTCCGATGAAGTGTGAGTAGTTTACTTCAGACCTTCGGGTCCATAGTTAGTAGCTAGATGGCTTCTTCTCTCTTTTTGGCTCTCAATACAATGTTCTCCCCCTCTCTCGTGGAGATCTATTCGATGTAATCTTCTTTTCGCAGTGTGTTTGTTGAGATCGATGAATTGTGGGTTGATGATCCAGCTTATCTATGGAAAATATTTGATTCTTCTCTGAATTCTTTTATGTATGATTGAGTTATCTTTGCAAGTCTCTTCGAATTATCCGTTTGGTTTGGCCAACTAGATTGGTAGTTCTTGCAATGGGAGAAGTGCTTAGCTTTGGGTTCAATCTTGCGGTGACCTTACCCAGTGACAGAAAGGGTTGCAAGGCACGTATTGTATTGTTGCCATCGAGGATAACAAGATGGGGTATTTATCATATTGCATGAATTTATTCCTCTACATCATGTCATCTTGCTTAAGGCGTTACTTTGTTTTTAACTTAATACTCTAGATGCATGCTAGATAGCGGTCGATGAGTGGAGTAATAGTAGTAGATGCAGAATCATTTCGGTCTACTTGTCACGGACGTGATGCCTATATACATGATCATTGCCTGGATAACCTCATAACTATGCTCAATTCTGTCAATTGCTCAACAGTAATTTGTTCACCCACCGTAGAATACTTTTGCTCTTGAGAGAAGCCACTAGTGAAACCTATGGCCCCCGGGTCTATTCTCATCATATCAATCTCCATCACTTTATTTACTTGCTTTTGCTTTTACTCTTTACTTTGCATCTTTATACCAAAAATACCAAAAATATTATCTCTATCAGATCTCACCCTCGTAAGTGACCATGAAGGGATTGACAACCCCTAAGCGTTGGTTGCCAGTAGCTATCGTTTTGTGCAGGTATGAGGGACTTGCGCGTGGTCTCCTACTGGATTGATACCTTGGTTCTCAAAAACTGAGGGAAATACTTACGCTACTGTGCTGCATCATCCTCTCCTCTTCGGGGAAATCCAACGCAAGCTCGAGACGTAGCGAGAAGAATTTCTGGTGCCGTTGCCAGGGAGGCTTACGCAAAAGTCAACATACCAAGTACCCATCACAATCCCTATCTCTCGCATTACATTATTTACCATTTGCCTCTCGTTTTCCTCTCCCCCACTTCACCCTTGCCGTTTTATTCGCCCTCTCTTTCCCAATCTCCTCCTCCTTTTTCCTTTGCCTTTTGTTTGCTTGTGTGTTAGTTCGCTTGCTTGTCGCCATGACTAGTCTCATATCTTGTCCGCTATCTCCCGAGCAAAGGGAGGGAGAAAATCTAAAAGATGCTTGGTATAAAATTTGCAATGCTCAAAATAGATCTACCTGGAAGCAATCTACTTCAGTTCTTCTTCATAATTTTTACGTAGGTGCTAATCCTTGGTATAGATATATCCTTGATACCATTATCGGAGGAAATTTCTTGGCTAGCCATACTTTTGATTCTTATAATGCTTTAATAGATTTATTTGGCTCACCTCCCCTTTTGGTTAATGGCACTATGTTAACTTTGGAGCATGTTATGCAAAGGCTTGAAATTATTGAAAACAAAGTTGCTACCATTGAATCCATTGAAAATCTAGATAAAAAGATCCATAATCAAATTACTCAATATGGATCTAAGGTAGGAATGACTTTGAAAAATATTAAGGAAAACGAACCCATGGTTAATGAGAAAATAAATCTAGACTCTACTTCAATCGATAAACTTGAGGGTATCATTACCAACTTGGGAACCGCTTTTTATTCCATAAAGAATACTCCTAGTCCTCCCACTAAAATTGCCAAGCTTATGTATGTTCCTAAAAATAAGGGTGAATCATCTAGTAAGGAAAATGCGGATCTTAAATCTATAAGTATTCATCCCGATCTTTTTACTATCATTAAGGAACAATTTGCGATGAATGAATTTTTCGATCTTGTTCCTAAAAGTTTGATAATTACTAGAAAGAAAGAAAATTCTAAAGGAGGAAGGTGCCTCATTAAAGGATTGCCTACCAAATATGGCAATACCTAGATCTATCCTTGCTTTTATGCCTAGCTAGGGGCGTTAAACGATAGCGCTTGTTGGGAGGCAACCCAATTTTATTTTGTGTTTTTTGTTTTTGGTTCTGGTTAGGAATAAATAATAGATCTAGCCTCTGTTTAGATGTGGTTTTATGTTTTAATTAGTGTTTGTGCCAAGTAGAACCTATAGGATAAGCTATGATGATAGTTGATTTGATTCTGCTGAAAAACAGAAACTTTGCGCTCACGAGAAAAAATTCAATAAATCACAGGAACGTGATTTTGCATTGATTCTTTTGTGCTGATCAATAAACAAATTTTCCAGTACGTCCTATTTTTGATGGAATTTTTAGAGTTCCATAAGTTTGCGTTAGTTACAGATTGCTACAGACTGTTCTGTTTTTGACAGATTCTGTTTTTTGTGTGTTGTTTGCTTATTTCAATGCATCTATGGCTAATAAATTAGTTTATAAACCATAAGGAAGTTGGAATACAGTAGGTTTAACACCAATATAAATAAATAATGAGTTCATTACAGTACCTTAAAGTAGTCTTTTGTTTTCTTTCTCTAAGGAGCTCACGAGATTTCTATTGAGTTTTGTGTTGTGAAGTTTTTAAGTTTTGGGTGAATTCTTTTGATGGATTATGGAACAAGGAGTGGCAAGAGCCTAAGCTTGGGGATGCCCATGGCACCCCCAATATAATCCAAGGACACCAAAAAGTCAAAGATTGGGGATGCCCCGGAAGGCATCCCCTCTTTCATCCACTTCCATCGGTAATTTACTTGGAGCTATATTTTTATTCACCAACATGATATGTGTTTTGCTTGGAGCGTCTTGTATTATTTGAGTCTTTGCTTGTTAGTTTACCACAATCATCCTTGCTGTACACACCTTTTGAGAGAGTCATACATGATTTGGAATTTGATAGAATACTCTATGTGCTTCACTTATATCTTTTGAGCTTGATAATTTGCTCATAGTGCTTCACTTATATCTTTTTGAGCGTGATAATTTTTTGCTCTAGTACTTCACTTAGATCTTTTAGAGCACGGTGGTGGATTTGTTTTAAAGAAAATTGATCTCTCATGCTTCACTTAGATTATTTTGAGAGTCGTTAATAGCATGGTAATTTGCTTAATGTTAATATACTTGGTGTTCAAGATATGTGAAACTTTCTTTTGAGTGCGTTGAATAATAAGATAAGTTTGATGCTTGATAATTGTTTTGAGATATGGAGGTAATAATATCAAAGTCATGCTAGTTGAGTAGTTGTGAATTTGAGAAATACTTGTGTTGAAGTTTGTAAGTCCTGTAGCATGCACGTATGGTTAAAGTTGTGTAACAAATTTGAAACATGAAGTGTACCTGGCTTGTGCATCCTTATGAGTGGCGGTCGGGGACGAGCGATGGTCTTTTCCTACCAATCTATCCCCCTAGGATCATGCGCGTAGTAATTGATTTTTGATGACTTATAAATTTTTGCAATAAGTATATGAGTTCTTTTTACTAATGTTGAGTCTGTGGATTATACACACTTTTACCTTTCCGCCATTGCTAGCCTCTTCGGTACCGTGCATTGCCCTTTCTCACATTGAGAGTTGGCGCAAACTTCGCCGGTGCATCCAAACTCCGTGATACGATACGCTCTATCACACATAAACCTCCCTATATCTTCCTCAAAACAGCCACCATACCTACCTATTATGGCATTTCCATAGCCATTCCGAGATATATTGCCATGCAACTTTCCACCGCTCTGTTCATCATTATTATGACATACATTACTTTTGTCATATTGCCATTGCATGATCATGTAGTTGACATCATATTTGTGGCAGAGCCACCATGCATTATTTTTCATACATGTCACTCTTGATTCATTGCACCATCCCGGTACACCGCCAGAGGCATTCATATAGAGTCATACCTTGTTCTAGTTTCAAGTTGTAATCCTCATGTTGTAATCAATAGAAGTGTGATGATCATCATTATTAGAACATTGCCCAAATAAAAAAAAAGGAGAAAGGCCAAAAAAGGCCCCAAAAAGAAAAGAAAAGGGCAATGCTACTATCTCCTTTTCCACACTTGTGCTTCAAAGTAGCACCATGTTCTTCATGTAGTGAGTCTCATATTTTGTGCTTCAAAGTGGCACCTCGTTCTTCATGTAGTGAGTCTCATATATTGTGCTTCGAAGTAGCACCATGTTTTTCATATAGTGAGTCTCATAAGTTGTCTTTTTCATACTAGTGGGAATTTTTCATTATAGAACTTGGCTTGTATATTCCTACGATGGGCTTCCTCAAATGCCCTAGGTCTTCATGAGCAAGCAAGTTGGATGCACACCCACTAGTTTTCTTTTGTTGAGCATTCATAGCTCTAGTGCATCCGTTGCATGGCAATCCCTACTCCTCATGTTGACATCAATTGCTGGCATCTCCATAGCCCGTTGATTATCCTCGTCAATGTGAGACTTTCTCCTTTTTTTGTCTTCTCCACACAATCCCCATCATCATATTCTATTCCACCCATAGTGCTATATCCATAGCTCACGCTCATGTATTGCGTGAAGGTTGAAAAAGTTTGAGATTATTTAAGTATGAAACAATTGCTTGGCTTGTCATCGGGGGTATAGAAGTTGGGAACATCTTTGTGTGACAAAAATGAAGCATAGCCTAACTATAGGATTTTGTAGGGATGAACTTTCTTTGGCCATGTTATTTTGAGATGACATAATTATTTTGATTAGTGTGCTTGAAGTATTATTATTTTTATGTCAATATGAACTTTTGTCTTGAATCTTTTGGATCTGAATATTCATATCACAATTAAGAAGATTTACATTGAAATTATGCCAAAGTATCACTCCGCATCAAAAATTCTCTTTTTATCATTTACCTACTCGAGGACGAGCAGGAATTAAGCTTGGGGATGCCTGATACGTCTCCAACGTATCTATAATTTTTGATTGCTCCATGCTACTTTATCTAGTGTTTTGGACTATAATGGGCTTTATTTTCCACTTTTATATTATTTTTGGGACTAACCTATTAATCGGAGGCCCAGCCCAGAATTGATGTTTTTTTGCCTATTTTAGTGTTTCGAAGAAACGGAATATCAAACGGAGTCCAAACGGAATGAAACCTTCGGGAACGTGATCTTCTCACCGAACGTGATCCAGGAGACTTGGACCCTACTCCAAGAAGTGCCAGAGGCGGTCACGAGGGTGGAGGGCGCGCCCTCCCCCCTGGGCGCGCCCCCTATCTCGTGGGCCCCCTAACGCTCCACCGACGTACTCCTTCCTCCTATATATACCTACGTACCCCCAACAGATCGGGGACAGAGCCAAAAACCTAATTCCACCGCCGTAACTTCCTGTATCCACGAGATCCTATCTTGGGGCCTGTTCCGGAGCTCCACCGGAGGGGGCATCCACCACGGAGGGCTTCTAAATCATCACTACAGCCCCTCCGATGAAGTGTGAGTAGTTTACTTCATACCTTTGGGTCCATAGTTAGTAGCTAGATGGCTTCTTCTCTCTTTTTGGATCTCAATACAATGTTCTCCCCCTCTCTCGTGAAGATCTATTTGATGTAATCTTCTTTTTGTGGTGTGTTTGTTGAGACCGATGAATTGTGGGTTTATGATCCAGCTTATCTATGGAAAATATTTGATTCTTCTCTGAATTCTTTTATGTATGATGGAGTTATCTTTGCAAGTCTCTTCGAATTATCCGTTTGGTTTGGCCAACTAGATTGGTAGTTCTTGCAATGAGAGAAGTGCTTAGCTTTGGGTTCAATCTTGCGGTGACCTTACCCAGTGACAGAAAGGGTTGCAAGGCACGTATTGTATTGTTGCCATCAAGGATAACAAGATGGGGTATTTATCATATTGCATGAATTTATTCCTCTACATCATGTCATCTTGCTTAAGGCGTTACTCTGTTTTTAACTTAATACTCTAGATGCATGCTGGATAGCGGTCGATGAGTGGAGTAATAGTAGTATATGCAGAATCGTTTCGGTCTACTTGTCACGGACGTGATGCCTATATACATGATCATTGCCTGGATAACCTCATAACTATGCTCAATTCTGTCAATTGCTCAACAATAATTTGTTCACCCACCGTAGAATACTTATGCTCTTGAGAGAAGCCACTAGTGAAACCTATGGCCCCCGAGTCTATTCTCATCATATCAATCTCCATCACTTTATTTACTTGCTTTTGCTTTTACTCTTTACTTTGCATCTTTATACCAAAAATACCAAAAATATTATCTCTATCAGATCTCACCCTCGTAAGTGACCGTTAAGGGATTGACAACCCCTAAGCGTTGGTTGCGAGTAGCTATCGTTTTGTGCAGGTACGAGGGACTTGCGCGTGGTCTCCTACTGATTGATACCTTGGTTCTCAAAAACTGAGGGAAATACTTACACTAATGTGCTGCATCATCCTCTCCTCTTCGGGGAAATCCAACGCAAGCTCGAGACGTAGCAAACGTACATATTAAGATCCCCATCATCCCATTCTTCCACTTTACCTCCCTGTCATAAATAATAAAGTTTTACATGCCACATATTACATGCATGTAACCGGACATACATACTATATGAGCTAGTAATGTCTAGAACAAAGAGAGAAATGCAGATTAAAAATGGAAACTACTGCACTGACATATTCAGTGCCCAAACATTAAATAGCATTGTGCGGACATCAACTAAATTTAAGAATACAAATATATTCCGTCCAATCTGAATAATGTTTCACATAAAGCTTTTCTCTTTTCATTCTTGTTGGCGGAAGAATATCACAATTAGACAAAAAGAACGGCAGCAACATTCATGGCTAATGCGATGAAAGAGTTTCTAACTTGGAACTTTCCTGAAGAGAATTGAATCCATTCTCATTCTGTGCACAAACAATCAACATATCAGTAGGTTTGATGGTCATGTCTTCAATCTCCTCGGCGTCCTCATCGGGATGTGACAGCTGAAGTGGCCTCGTCATTCAGCCTACTTGAGATCATGGAGGAAGTGAGACGAGGAAGCGCTCGTTGGAGGCTTCACCCTGTCGGCCATCTCTCATTTGCATTGTTTTACTTACCATTCATCCCTTTACTGCTGGTAAGTAGTTCTCCCTCCGTAAAGAAATATAAGAGTGTTTAAGTCACTATCTAAACGCTCTTATATTTCTTTATGGAGGGAGTACCAAGTTATCACTTATCACATACTCCCTTCATTCAGGTTTACTGTTCCCAAAGACCAAACAGACATGACCAAGAAAAAGTACTCATACTTGATTAAGGCATCTCCAATAGGTTGTATGCAAATCTTGTAGGTAAAATATTCATGTCATCAACCAACAAGTTCAATGGATTGTATCTAAGAGTAAGTCATCTAATAGGAGGTGAGACAATAAATGTGATTGTTCTCTACTTGGCCATGGAACTTGTGCAAGGGTTGATGGTTAAATCTACATACAACTTTGCCCTTTTTCTCATTTCTTACACGCCACATCATCACTGTGTCCTAGGTGGCAAGTTTACCAACACCCATCTTACAACTGTTGGAGATGCCCTACTCGAGATGGCGGTGCTCCGGTGCTCCGTCGTTCTGTCTTCTTCGGGTGGCGCCAGACGGCCTCCCCACCTACGCAGGTCAGTGGCGAGTTTGGGCCAGGCCTGTTGCCAACTACGGGCAATGGTGGCGTGCGGGTCTTCATCGATCAATAGTGGTGGATCTAGGATTGGGTTGTGGCGGGGCTTGAGAGCTAGATCGGTTCTGGCCCGTGGATGCCTGCTACTCCAGCGACCCGTCATCCAGGGTTGCCTAGGCGATGATGTTGGCTGGCACCAATATCTGCGCCCCAACCGAGGTGGGTGCTAGATCCAAATGGGATCTGGCAAATGTGTATGGGTCCCTCGATACGTGGATCGACACTAGTGTTCGGCCATGGCCTTTTGTTGTGCTATGGCAGGACGGTCCAACCCATCTGCTTTTCGTGTCAAAGCTTGTGTTTTGGTGGCCCATTGTCTTGGTGGCAGTGGTGTGTCAGTCTTGGAAGCCGGAGTGGCAGCCCTGTATGGTGAGGCTGCATAGATTGGCTCTCCGGCAAGCGATGTTGCATCAGGTGTTGATAGTGTGCTTCAATCATGTGGGTGGCTAGGCGTGCTAAGACGGGTAGTCCTAGCGAAACTGTCACAATTGGTGGTAGCAAGCCCTGATCATAATCTGGAGTTCCCATTTCAACGGGTGGGGTCTCCGTCATGGTGGGTTTATTAGGCCTCTGGGCCATTAGAGGTCGTCCTAATTTACAAGGCCTATTGTGAACATGTTATTTGCTTTTACTTCCTTTTACTAGCGGTTAATGCAGAATTTTAATTATTTGATCGTATCAGCCTTGGCGAACCTCGCGTTCTTCATGTACCCACAAGTAGTGACCTCCATGTACCCACGAGTTCTCAGTTTGCGAAGACCTTCACAAAATGGTTGCCTTCCACAGTCTTTCAGGATTTTCGAACCACATTAAACATCACGTCAACCATAGTTCCGATTACGGATTCACATGTATGTTATTTTTTGCAAGCAAATTCCAATCTATTCATCGACTACAAGGTATTACAAAGAACACCAGAAGTAAAAATTACATCCAGGTCCGTAGATCACCTAGTGATGACTACAATTACTGGAACGAGCCGAAGGCGCGCCATCGTCATGACCCCTTCATCATCGGAGCCGGGCAAACCTTGTTGTAGTAGATAGTCGGGAAATCGTCGTGCTGAGGCCCCATAGGACCAGCGCACCAGAACAGCAACCGTCGCCGATTAAGAGAAGCGTAGGTCGGAAGGATCCAACCAGCAAACACACAGACACAAAACGAACGAAGACCGGATCCAAGCAGATCCACCGAAGAGAAAAGCTGACCGAATACCATGAGATCCACCGAAGACACACCTTCACATGCCCTCAAATGATGCTAAACGCGCCGCTAGGACTGGGGCTTGGCCGGGGGAACATTATTCCATCTTTAGGGCGTTGCCACCGCCTTACCTTCCTGAGCGGGACACGACTCTAAACAGACACAAAAGGACACCTAGAATGATTTTGTAGCTTCGCATGGTCGAAAAAGGTGAAATTCGCTAGCAAAATTACAGTTGTCTACATTGATTGATGTAGAGGGCGAGGGCAGGGTCAGGGGTTTAATCCTATTTTCCAAAAGAAAATTTGTAACTCAGCTTCGAAGTTCGTCGCACCAGAACACATAGACATTTATCCAATCTTCCCCTAAAAAAATGTTTATCCAATCATATTAATAAATTCTAAAAGAAGCATGTTCCCTAGTTTACTCAAAGCGCCCAAACTTTCCACTGTTATACTTTGACCACAATCTTCTTAGAGCATCTACAGCCAGACCTCTCAAACCCGCCTCATACGCTCGAGCAGGGCACCCGGTCAATGACCGGTCACGTTTTTTCGACCTAGGCGGACGCCTCAAACGAGCCTCAAATGCTCTACCTGACCGACACCCCCCATATCCAGCCCAAATATGGGGCGGATATGGGGCGCCCGGACACGCCCGCCACGTCGGACTGACGAAGGGGTCCCAGCCGGAAACGCCCTCAAACCCGGCGGTCCGAAGCTCGTCTCCTCTGTCAGACCGGTAGCGCCACGTGGCGTAACTCTAGCGGGCCACATAGGCATTTCCCTACTATTTAAGTCGACCGGCGGCACCGAAATCCTACCATCCATCCACATTTTCCTCCTCCTGTCCGCCGACGCCGCCTCTTTCCACTACACCCGTCCGCCTAGTAGACATGCCCCCACGCCGCCAAGTGAGGAGCGAGCCATTTCTGACGCCGGAGCGCCGGCTCAAGCTCCTTGAGCAGATCCAGACTAGGCGTGAAGCCCGGATCACTGTGGGGCTACCTTCAGATGCAGTTGATTCGGAGGAGGAGTTGGAGGATGAGGAGGAGGTGGAGGAGGAGAAGGACGACTGTCGGTGTCAAAACCAGCAGATATCGGGTAGGGGGTCGCGAACTGTGCGTCTGAGGATCGAAGGTAACAAGGAGGCAAGGGACACGATGTTTACCCAGGTTCGGGGCCTCTTAATGGAGGTAATACCCTACTTCCTGCTTGATTGACCTTGATGAGTATAGGGGTTACAAGAGTTGATCTACCTCGAGATCGTAATGGCTACACCCTAGATGTCTAACCTGTATGATTGTCTTCCTGCCTATGGACTAAGCTCTCCGGTTTATATAGGCACCGGAGGGATCTAGAGTTGTACAGAGTCAGTTTACAGAGAAAGGAAGGTACACGATCCGAATGCCAAGCTTGCCATCCACGCAAAGGAGAGTCCCATCCAGACATGGGGGAGGTCCTTCTACCTTGTATCTTCACGGCCCATCAGTCCAGCCCATGTGACATAGGCCGGCTCCTCGAGGACCCCATATTCCAGGACTCCCTCAGTAGCCCCTGAACCGGGCTTCAATGACAATGTATTCGGCGCACAGATCGTCTTCGGCATTGCAAGGCAGGTTCCTTCTCTGAATACTCCAACGCAGTCCTCCGTGCAAAACAGTTGTATCTGGCTTTATTAAACAATCACAGCCTTAAGTTGTAAGGGAAAAAAATATTCGAAACAAAATAAGTCACGTCCATAGGCAATTTTTCTGGTGAGGCGTTATGTCCTGGCCTTGTTAGCTTTCTGAACCATTTCACAGCCTCGTTTCGTATTTCGAGGCACGACCATTGACACATCGTGTCAAAGCAAAGATCGTGTCCCCTTATCATGGGATTTTCATAAACAGGGGTTTGGGTAATCCAACCGTGCCATTCACACGTCCCCTTGGGAATGGGCGAGATTTAAGGCTTGTGAGGGGGCGCTTGACATCCACTGCCTTTATAAGAAGATAAGGATCCGTCTTTTTACCCCACGCCTTCTTCCTTCTCTGCCTATCTGCCATTCGAGCTCCAGCGCCCAAGTTTCAATCCTTTCCATCGCCACCAAACACTCCTAGCCATGTCCAGATCTGGAGCGCAAGGCAAGTGGTTGGCCTCCTCTGTTACAGAGGAGAACATCAAGGCGCTCCGGGAGACCGGGTATCTAGCCACGAGCATAGTCCATCGGCTCCCTACCAAAAAGGAGATCATTCCCACTCCGGAGCCCAATGAAAGGGTAGTGTCCATCCCCCATTTCCTTTGCGGAGTAGGGTTTCCCCTTCATCCTTTTGTTCGCGGTCTCATGTCCTATTATGGGCTAGATTTTCATGATCTAGCCCCAAATTCGTTCCTCAACCTTTCGGCATTTATCGTCGTGTGTGAGGCATTCCTCCGCGTCCCTCCCCACGTTGGCCTATGGCTCAAGGTCTTCAATGTGAAGCCAAAGGTGGTCGAGGGCCAACACGTGGAGTGCGGCAGCGCCATGATGAGCAAACTCCCCAATGTCACCTGGCCTAAGGGGACCTTTGGTGGGGAGCGTCAAAGGATGGCAGGAAGGGTGGTTCTATATCACGGAACCCCGTGACGCCACATGGGCCGCCGCTCCTAAGTTCAAATCCGGGCCCCCGATGCGGCTAACATCCTGGCTCAATAAGGGACTAGATTGGGAATCGCCTGACGAGGTGACGATGCTGGAGAGCTCCATCAAGGGAATGATAAACAAGAACACCAGCCTCACCAACGTGATCCAGGTGATGCTCTTTAGCCGGATTCTCCCTTGTCAACGCCGGACTCAATATATGTGGGAATTCGACCCAGCCGGTTCTCCGACCCTACAGCGGTTCTTCGGCACGATGCACGAAGACATATGGAAGCTGCTCTTCAAGACTCAAAAGTCGTGGCTGGAGACAACCGAAGACCGCGGCCTTGACTGCGCACGTTCAGCCACTCCTGTAAGTTTTATGATAACTTTTATTTGCAAATACAAGGAGCATATTGAATTCTCTGACTCCCATAGGGCTGGTCAAAGAAGGCGGAGCAAATCAAATGCCTGGCTCCGCTGCCCAAGGACCAGGCTACCCCCTTGCTGACAAAGATGCTGGTTCCAGCGCCATATCACGCACCAGAGAAGAAGGCCAAGAAGAAAGGCAAGGAGACCAGAAAGTGCCCTCCATCGTAAGGGTGCTTCTGACGACATGTCCGAAGACTCCGAGTCCTCCTCCTCCCATGACGAAGACGTAGATGAGGAAGAGAGTAACTCTCCCCTAAGGGGAGGAAGAATAAGAGGGCGGCTTCCATGGACCTAGAGGCGGAGGCGACCAATAAGGGAAAACCCTCCCTTTCGGATGATTCCGAAGCGGATGCCGATGCCATCCCAAAGCGGCACCCCGGGCCGAAGCCCTTGGCTGAATCATAAGTATCCGAAGACACCATACATATATCCGATTTTTATGCCTTATTATTTTAACATACTGAATTGCGCATTATAGCTCGGCTCGCGATCTCCCCCAATGATCATTGTCATCTGGGAACTTGCTAGGGACGAACATGATGGAGAGCGAGTCGCCTCCGCAAATATCTCCACCCACTGCCACAGATAACACCGAAGTGTTATCCCAAAGAACCTCTCTAGTTCATGGGGAGGTACAGGAGGCCGTGAAGGTGGTGGCGGATGGTAACACCTCGGTTGCCGAAGAAAGGGGGAAATCAACCCCCATGGAGACCGGCGGTGGGGGCAACGCTCAATTCGGCCCCCAACCGAATATTATTCCGGAGACCCATACGACTTCGGAATCGGACCAGCAGCCTTCTTCAAGGGAAGGGGGCATGCCGTCTCCACCGGCGTCCTCTATCAATCCAGAGGCGTCGGACACTCTGATGGAAGCGCTTCAAAGTGCTTCCATTGTGGAGGAGCACCGTACCCTTATGGGTACGGTGGTTGAAAAGGTTCGGTCCACTAAAAGCGGATTGAAGCAAGCCTATACCAGCCTTCTAACAGGCTTTGAGGTATGTGAAGTAATATATTTTTAGTTATTTACAAAAAGAAAACTTGTATATAGATAGTAGCCCCTGAGACTCTGTTCGGCGTTTCATGAAGAAAGGCCGAATAGAGGATGGAATAATACCTCACAGGAGCGAACATATATGTCTACTTGGATGAACAGGCTGTGAAGCTGGCAGCAACCTCACATACGGCCGAAGTCTCCGAACTAAGACGGAAGCTAGAGGCAAAGCAAGGTATGTTATACCAAAGCATATCTGAACTGCTATGAGTTATAATGTGTTATCTGACTGAGCTTTATGTTTATGCTCATAGTTGACACGTCTGAGGTTGAAGCCCTCAAGAGTGCGCTTGCCGAAGCCAAGAAGGACACGGACGAGGAATGAGCCGCCCGTCGAAAGCATGAGGCAAGGTTGGATGAAGTCCAACAAGAGCTCACTGATGCTATAAGCAAATGTGAGTCCTTGGAGCGCCAGGTGTCGGACTGAGACTCCGAACTTTCTAGGGCACTCCAAAGTGCAAAGGAGGCCCGGGTTGAAGCCCAAAGCGCCTGTCAGGAGATCAACGAAGCCAAGAAGATCACGGCGGGTAAGGCTTTTAATATGCAGAGCAAATATGTAAGGAGAAAGTACACATTACTGACACGCATTTGGAGTTCTGTAGGAGCATTTGCGGATCTACCCCGAAGTATTGCAGATGCTGTAGATTTCTTCTGGGCCGAAGAGGGGAGCTCAACAGAGAAATTGTTCTGGTCGCAATACCTCGCGCCAGAGCATCCTGTGCCCCTCAGCGATCAGCTGAGACAGCTGACCGAGCTACATAGGGTGGCCGGACTGGCCATGAAGGATATTAAAGTCCGTCTTTGGCCAGCCGAACCCATACCTAGTAGCTACTTTGGGCTTGTGAAGCAGCTAGTCGATGCCTGCCCACGGCTTGATGCTGTAAAGCGGTCGGTCTGCATCGAAGGTGCCCGGATGGCCTTCGCTCATGTTAAGGTACAGTGGGTGAAGATGAATTCCACCAGTCTTGCAACCGAGGGACCGCCCGCAGGCAAGGAGCATCGTACGCCCGAGAAGTATTTCAATGACGTCCTTGAAGGATCCCGCATTATAGAGGTCCTGTTTTCGAAGGAGAATGAATGTATCTGTGATGCCCAAACTCTGTAATGAAAACAAAGCGGTCGTATAATTTTAGTTTTGATTCAACTGAAATTATTTATCCTCTGTTGCGGCCGTTTATTAAATCTGATAGTTGGCCAGTTGTCGGCTTCAACCCCTCGCATAGATACTACGGGGGGTGTTCGGAACAACACAATAACACACTTAACCCAACAACTTGGTCCTTGAAGGAGGTTCTAGTGCGGCGAACCAGGCAATCAGACTCTGCGGCTTTATCACTCTCACTTAGCCAAAGGAGTTTGACAATAGGATTGTAGGCGCAGCCCCTGGTAGTGTTCTAAGATCCGAACTCGGATGTTGTAGACATCTGACCAGGTAAAAACCAGTCCTTCGTGTGACACACAAAAAATCGCAAGAGATTTATACTAAGTCACCAAATAGCTGACCAGCTCTCGCGGCATCATGACAATCAGTTTTCGGCTTTCTCTACTGAAGTATTTATCCGGCTAACTGGAAACACAATCGCAGTAGTTCTCCCTTTACTTCCTTAGCCGAACAATTGGAACATAAGGTAGTAATCACAGGAGCCGGGCAACCCAACTATTGACCAAAGACATGATTCGGAGCCGATGCATATAATGCTAGATTCGGGACGTTGAATTGCACTTGTGAAAGTGTTTGGACTTAGCGCAAATTTAATAAATGTACACGGCTGAGTGGAGCCCCTGGTGATTTAGGTCGTGCCGAGGTGTACATGACAATCAAATGATAAAAAGGAAAAAATGTGAATAAGCTAGTACCAAATAGTTTGGGCAAAAAAATGTTTCTATTATAGTCTGATTGATACATCAAAACGTATTTGTACAGATAATGCTATAAGCATCAAGGCTATTTTACATGCTGGGCGAAAGGGAAAGTTGTGTACATGTTTAAAAAAGGGGAGGAGGTGATCTTAAAAGATCCTTTAGGTACTCCGTCGTACATCTGTGCTGCTTTTCGCCTTGGTGTGTGATCCTTTGAGAGGATCAATGAATAAGTTTCCATAAGGGGCCGAAAAAAGGGCCCTTGACACCATAAAAAGGTTGATGTGGGTTGTAAAGAACCTAAAAAGAAAAAATGAAGGTTAAGGACAAGATAGATGTAGGTCCAGGTACGGTTGAGTCGTATTATGGACTTTATCCTTAATATGCCGCCGTCGTCGCCCATGGTATTTTTAGTGCATAGTTATGTGCACGCGGTACATACACCACTATCCGGTTGGGCCTAAGACAGAGAACGGATTTCTAATCAGGCTCCTGGCGAGTTGGACTATCATTCTGTGGGATGGTCTAGACTCGTTTGACAGGGTCCGGGGGCTTGACTGCCGATCTGGAGTTCGGCTTGATAAGGCCGATTTGGACTTCCGCTGCGAGGGTCGTCGTGTGTTCCTCAGTACGGAGGGAGCAATCCATGTTTCCATGGACTGTGATAACTGGAGGAAATATGCCCTAGAGGCAATAATAAAGTTATTATTTATTTCCTCATATCATGATAAATGTTTATTATTCATGCTAGAATTGCATTACCCGGAAACATAATACATGTGTGAATACATAGACAAACATAGTGTCACTAGTATGCCTCTACTTAACTAGCTCGTGAATCAAAGATGGTTAAGTTTCCTAACCATAGACATGAGTTATCATTTGATTAACGGGATCACATCATTAGGAGAATGGTGTGGTTGACTTGACCCATCCCGTTAGCTTAGCACTTGATCGTATAGTATGTTGCTATTGCTTTCTTCATGACTTATACATGTTCCTATGACTATGAGATTATGTAACTCCAGCTTACCGGAGGAACACTTTGTGTGCTACCAAACGTCACAACGTAACTGGGTGATTATAAAGGTGCTCTACAGGTGTCTCCGAAGGTACTTGTTGAGTTGACATATTTCAAGATTAGGATTTGTCACTCCGATTGTCGGAGAGGTATCTCTGGGCCCTCTCGGTAATGCACATCACTATAAGCCTTGCAAGCAATGTAACTAATGAGTTAGTTATGAGATGATGCATTACGTAACGAGTAAAGAGACTTGTCGGGGGTTGGATACGACATATGACAAGGGATGGCTTATCATGGTGGGAGCGAGTAGAACGTCGCCGGTGCCTGGAAGCGGGATGAGGCGAAGACATGTACGCCGGCGGTACTTACCCAGCTTCAGGGCTCTCCTAGGAGATAACACCCCTACTGCTGCTCTGCGGGGTCTCCGCATGATCACTCAAGCAAGGTGACTACAATGGTGCTCCTAGAGCTGTTTCGGGAGGCAGGAGAGGGCAAGGCTAGTTCTCTCCTCCCGTGCTATCTGGTTGTCGGGGAGGCTGATCCACGAACACCTATGGGGACCAGCGGACCGGGCCCCTTTCGGTTCGGCGGTGGGCGGAGATCGCATGAAGAGCGGATCGAGGCGAAGCACACGAGCGGTTTACCCAGCTTCGGAGCTCTCCGGAGAGATAATACTCCTACTGTTGCATGTCTGAGTGTATTGAGTTCTTGCTCGGGAGCGCTGAGTGCTACCGTACACACTAGCTGCTAACGAGACCGAGCGTGAGTGTTTTTCTCCCTTTCGAACCCCCCTCTATGTTGCGCATGGGCCTCCTTTTATATGCTAAAGGGGTCACCGACAGGTGGCAACGTAGACAAGGGTAAAAATGGAAAAGGAATTGCGGTTGGTACAACTACCTGTATAGTGTATCATACCTAACCCTGATGGCAGGGGACAAAGGCATTAAATGCCCGTCTACGTCGCCCAAATAGTGCAAAAAGGGACCGTCAGGGACGCCACCGCTCGCCACGATGGCAATCTTGTCAGCGCCGCTTGCCACCGCGCACCGCTAGCTGCACAGCCTCTTGCCACGCGCGCCTGGAAAGGCCCCAGGCGAGACGTTGGTGGATGTGCTGGAGCGTGGGTACAGGGTGGTAGCTTTGCCGCGGTCGTTGTCTTGTCGCGCCCGGAAGCTTGTCGCTCTCCGGGCCTCGCCGGGACGCGTGGCGCATCGTGGCAAGTTCCTTGAGATGCCTTGGTTGGCCTTCCCGGCAAGCTCCTCTTGCCGGGGCCTTGTCTCCTTGGCTTGAATACTTTGTTCTTGAATGGCTCCACAGGAACCACGGAGGACCTTGGCGGTCACCCGGCAAGCCTTGCCGCGGGGTGCTGCTACTGCCCGTGCACAAGTTCGGGATACTAGGGTACCCCTACTCTAGTACACCGATAGGAGCCCCCGGGCCTGGGCCACACACGGTGCCGAGCGCTGTTGGGCCAGGCCCAAAACAGGGCATGGGCACGCGCGGCCTGGGTTACGCCGTATCTCACTCCGTATCCACCGCGCCCTCCCCGAACGGCACGCGTCGAATGCGGCGTCGTGAGAGAGATCGTGTGTGGTTTCTTTATTTGGAAAGACGGAACGCCCGCCCCCTCCCTCTTTATAAGCAGGGGAAACAGGGGCAGTTCGCCCATCTCGCCGGTTGCTACTCCAATCTCAGAAATCTCCGCCGTTCCCCCCTTCTTCCCAAAGCTGAAAGAGAGCAGCGCTCCGCCCGCCATCGCCACCAGCATCACCAACGCCGTCGATCTCCCCCACCACCTCCGCCATGGCTCCGAAAGCCGACAAGGGGAAGGTCGTGAAGTCGGCCGAGGCGCAGCGGCTCGCGGCGCTGCGAAAGGAGCGGGCAATCTTCCCCCCCCCCTCCCCCAGCTCGCCGCGAAGGAGCTGAGGGAGTACTACTACCTCTTCTGGTCGACGGAGACGCGAGCGCATCCGCATACGAAGGTACTCCCAGCTGCCGCTTCAGAACTGGCTCTGAATGGGTACCCTTTCTTCGCGCTGTTCTTCTACTGCGGGCTCTGCCCGCCTTTCTCTGAATTTTTCTGCGATATCATCAACACCTACGGGTTCTGCCTCCTTGACTTCACCCCCACTGCTGTTCTGACCATGGCAGTTTTCGCACATCTCTGCGAAAACTTTGTCGGAGTCTATCCAAATGTAGCTCTTTTTCGCCACTTCTTTATGCCCCGAGTTGAGAGAGGGGAGCCTTTATCCGGCGGAATCGCCTGGATCTCGAGAGTTGGCAAGAAGGAAGCTTATCTGGAGGGACAGCTCCGCAGCAAGTGGGAGGAATGGAGAGCAGACTGGTGCTGGATTGTCGAGGAGAACCCGCAGCCATTTACCGCCCAGCGCCAAGCCCCAATAGCGCGCGGCAACGATTGGAGCAACGTGGCCCCGGAAGACGATAGGCTGAAGATTGCCGTCACCCGGATCCTACGCCTCAGGCTTGCCGGGCTCACCGTAGACGCCGTTGGCGCAGATTTTCTTCGCCGCCGCATCGCCCCCCTACAGGAGAGGAGGAGACCCGCCTGGGAGTTCCAGAATGCAGCGGATATCATGAGGCTGCGCCCAGGCCTCAACTTCAACTTCACCGTCTTGGAACTGGACGCGATGATCCTGGAACTGTTCAAGCGCGATCCTCAACATCCCGAAGCGTTCATGTTGCTGAGGGGTGTCGTTCCGCTGTGCAACAACTCCTCGCTCGACCGCATCCGTGCAATGATGCCGCTGTGCGATTCGCATGGAATTGTTCCAACTTGGCAAGAGCCTGCAGACGACGTCGTGCAGGAGTTCTTTGACGGCTTGGTAGAAGTGGCGGTCCGCTCTGATGAACAGAAGAGCCTTACTCGCAGCACCACCGATGCGGAGATGCAGCGCATCGCCACTAGGCTGGAAGAGGCGGTAGTAGCAGCTGCCGCGGGCGAGTTTGGATTTACCGTGGAGGAGGCAGAGGCAGCAGAGGCGGCAAGCCTTGCCGAGCGAGAGGAGCTTGCCGGCGAGGGAGAGCTTGTCGGGCCTGAACCTGAGTCGAGCGAGCCCGCTGAGGGCGCGAGCGACTCGTTGAAGATCGGCTCCCCCTCCTCCCCACCTTCAGCTAGCTCGCCGCAAGCGGAGCCCCCAGCTCCACCAAGACGGCGTCTCCGCAAGGCCGGGGACGTAGTGGGGCGGCAGACGAGTCAACAGCCGCCATGTCGTGCGACACGCTCTACCGCGGCAAGCAATGTTGCCACGGGAGCACCTCACGCCGCTGCGGCAACTGGAGCGGGGTCTTCCCGGTCCACCACTACTGCCCCTGCCAAGCAGATAAGGGAACCTACTCCTCCGCCTCGTCGCACCGGAGGCGAGCCGGACTTCGATCTCTCCGCGCTCAGTTCCGATGAGGGAGAAGAAGAGTAAAATTCTTTGTTGTACTTGTAGTTCTTCAATTTTGTTGCTTTGTCTTGTATCTGATTTGCTTCACTCTGAACCCATTCCTTTTTAGGACGCTGGCCCAGAGAGCGGCGAAGAGAGCCAAGGCCCCGGTGATTGTCATCGAGGATGATCCCATTGCGACGGCAGGGGACATGTCCGAAACCACCTTGCCGGACCCGGCAACCATTCCTCAGAGCAGCCCCCAGCGCAGCCCCCAGCGTAAGTATATGGTTTACTTCCTGCTGTTAGGCGCACATGGGTGCTCTTTCTTTGCTGATATCTGACTGTTAGTTTGTGTAGGAGCAGAGCAGCTTCACCAGGAGTGCCCGGAAGCCGCTCCCGGAATGCCATCTGCTTCAACTACACCGCCAAGGGAGGATTCCCCGGCAAGGGAGCGTTCTCCGGCAAGGGACAGTTCTCCGGCAAGGGACAGCACCAGCGACCCTCCGGTGGTTGAGGCCATGACTGCAGGTCCTAGTACAGGTAATCCTCTTGCTTGAAAACTTCCCTTGGGTTCTTCTTCTTCTGATTTTCTTTTTGGATATTTGCTTGATTTTTCTCCTTTTTCCGTTCGTCAGATCCATCTGCCACGGAGCCGATGGAAACTGAGGTCGCCGGCGAGGAGAACGCGCGCAGCAATACCGACGACGTCGTTGCCACCGAAGGAGAAGCCGGCGCTGATGATCCCGCCGGTGAAGAGGCCGCCAAAGCTCCAGCCGCAGAAGCTGGTGAGGGATCCGGCGATCGCACTGACGGCCCCGAGGCCGCAGGAGCGTCAGGCGCTACATCGACCGCCGACCCTCCGCCGCTGCTGCAGCGCCAGGCTCCGAAGAGCCCCAGCCCGGCGCCTATTTGAAGGCCGGCGACGGCATCTTCATCAAGCTCCCCTGGGCGTCAAGCTCCAGGGCGCCGGTGGAAGGAGAGTTCTTGGATGGAGAGGTGCTCGCCTCCGCTAGGCTGACACTGGTCGACGCGCCAAGCAGCAGCAGGGACGAGCCTGAGGAGGAGGAGCTGCTGCGGAAGCTGTTGTCGCTCTACCGCGCTCGATAGGCCAAGCTGGTGTCCCGAGAAGCGCTTGTCGCGAAGGCGGGATTGGACATCGAGAAGCGCGCAGAGGAGCTCCGGGGTTTCAGGCAGGAAACTCTCCGGTCCCTGGCAGAGGAGCGGGAGCAAGTTGCCGAGGAGCGGAAAGCCTTCCTCCTCGAGAAGGCTGAAGTTGAAGAGCAACAGCGGCTTGTTGCCGAGAAGCTATCTGCGCAGGAAGGCGGGTTGGCGCAGTGCAAGGTCAACCTTGACAGCCACGAGGAGGAGCTTGCCGCGTGCGAGCAAACATTTGGCGGGGCTCTCAAGGAAGCGGAGGATGCTGCCGCAGCTGCCGAGGCCGCCAAGAAGGAGCTGGAGACGAAGATGGCGCAGCTGGAGGCCGATCTCAAGGCAAGCGGCGAGGAGCTTGCTGCGCTCAAGTGTGAGCGCGAGAAGGACGCCGCCGCTCATGGCGAGCTGCAAGGTCGCCTCGCTGAGAGGAGCAAAGAGCTTAGCGCCGCCAAGGACTCCAACGCGGATCTTGAGTTGAAGCTGTTACTTTGACTCAGACGCTGGACGGCGCCAGGGAGCGGGAGGTGGCCTTGTCGGAGAAGATCAAGGCCGACGAGGCGCTGCTGGCGAGTGCTGCTGCCGCCCAGAATGCTTTTAGGGAGAATGTGGAGCACTGGACCGAGGGTCTCGTGGATGTTGCCGCAGCCATCAACAGGGAGCTGGCGCAGCTAGGGATGGAGGATCTCGGGTACTCCTCCGATGAGCACCTCCAACCCAGCGCCAAGCTCAGCTTGTTCTTCAAAGGCATGGCGACGCCCCTCCAGCGACTCCGGGAGAAGATCCCAAAGTAGCTGGCCGACGAGTCGCGCAAGATCTGCGCGGGGGCTCTTCAAAAGGTGCTGGTGAAGGTGGCCTTCCGCAACCCAGGCCTCAACCTCACCAACGTCCTCAGGACCTTGCCGCCGGATGCTGATTTGGAAGCGCTCAAGACCCTTGTCGCACCCATTGTGGACAAGGTGAGCGGGATCAAGAGGGTTGAGGGCGATCGCATAGATTAGGCCGCCCGTTTTCTCTTTTTCTTGTCGCTGCTGGTCATGTTATGAGAACAATCTATTAGAGCTGCGACAAGCTATCTTGTAATATGACTCTATTTTGGGTAGCGATTGCTATGTTATTTCCTTTACTTGATTCCTTCCTTTGTATGTTTTTGCCCTACGCTTTTAGGGAACTTGTCGGCGCAGGCACCTTAGCCGCGAGCGCTGAGTGCGGGACGTCAGCAGCCTGCTGGTGGTGCCGCTACCGACAAGAAACCTTGTTGCAACTAGTCGCAGCTCACTTAAGTTGTTGAGCGGACTCGAAACAAAGTAAGGGTGCAACTAGCTACGAGTTGGTTCCTCCGCGCACAGGTTTTCCATACAAAGCACGGTCGTTCGAGGAAGATAACTTAAAAATTTTAAAACTGATTGCTCAAACTTTAGCAACTTAGCTTTTCTGTCGTTTGCTTCCCGGTAAGGCGAAACTTCCACGAACGACGCTTGGTCCATACCATTATCTTCTCCTTTCCCCCCGGCAAACTTGTGGGCGAGGGAACATTCCTTTCTTTGAGAAAGAGAAAGAAGAGAAAATAAAGATATGGGGCCTTACGGCTCGTTATTGCTTACCGGGGGTAGGTGCTGCACAAAGTGTCAGATAATGCATGCAAAGAAAAGTAGAAAGCATGAAATTGACAAGATGTGCGGAGCACATGAGCTTTACTTATGCACGGGGTCTGCGCCCGGCTTTGTACAAAGGATTACATGCAACATCGGCAAGACTTGTACAAAAGGTGGTTGCCGGAACGGGTTCCGGCAACCGCGCCTTACGGGTAAAACTTACGAAGAAGCTCAATGTTCCAGGAGTTGCTCACCGGAATGCCATCTTCGGTCTCAAGGCGGACAGCGCCAGGCCTAGTGACTCATTTCACCCGCTAAGGGCCTTCCCACTTCGGCGTCAACTTGTTTGAATTCTTGGCGGACTGAACACGCTGAAGAACAAGGTCGCCTTCCTCGAGACTTCTGGCATTAACTTTGCGGCTATGGTAGCGGCGCAAAGCTTGCTGGTATCGAGCAGCTCGTACAGCGGCCTGAAGACGGTCCTCCTCAAGTAGCAGTGCGTCATCTTGTCGCAACTGCTCTTGCTCAAGCTCATCATAAGCGAGCACTCGAGGTGACCCGTATACGAGTTCCGTGGGGAGAACTGCCTCTGCTCCATAGACTAGAGCGAAAGGTGTCTGGCCAGTGGCTCGATTTGGCGCGTCCTGACCGACCAAAGAACCACCGGCAGCTCCTCAATCTAGTTCTTTCCGCACTTGCGCAGCCTGTCGAAAGTCCTGGTCTTGAGCCCGCGCAACACTTCAGCATTCGCCCTCTCCGCTTGACCGTTACTTCTCGGATGAGCAACAGAAGCGAAGCAGACCTTGGCGCCAAGATCTTGGACGTACTGCATGAAGGTGCGGCTCATGAATTGCGTGCCGTTGTCAGTGATGATCCTGTTAGGGATCCCGAAGCGGCAAACAATCGACCTGAAGAACTTGACTGCTGACTGTGCTGTCACCTTCCTCACTGCTTCCACTTCCGGCCACTTTGTGAACTTGTCGATTGCAACGTACAAGTACTCAAAGCCCCCGACAGCTCGGGGAAAGGGGCCGAGGATGTCGAGCCCCAGACCGAAAATGGCCAGGATAAAGGGATCATCTAGAGAGCTTGAGCTGGCTGGTGTATCTGCTTGGAATGGAACTGGCACGCTTCACACTTGGTTACTTGTGCAGTTGCATCCTGGAGGGCTGTCGGCCAAAATAAACCTTGCCGGAACGCTTTGCCGGCAAGTGCTCTTGCGCCAATGTGGTGACCACATATGCCTCCATGTATCTCTGCCAACAGCTTTTGTCCGTCTTCCCGGTGAATACACTTCAATTTCACGCCGTTGAATCTTCTTCTGTATAGTGTGTTGTCAACAAACTGGTACATACTTGACTGCCGGGCTACTCTTTCCGCTTCTTCTTGCTCTTCGGGAAGTTCTCCTGTCTGAAGGAAACGGACAATCTGCTGTGCCCATGCTGGAGCTTGCGGCTCGACAACAAGGACTAAAGGCACATCTGCTGCTGCGGGGACATCCGCTTCTTCAGCAAGAACCTGCGACTCAGCCGGAGCTTGACGTTCCCCGGCAAGCTTGCCGGAGCAAAACTTGCCGGGAGCGTCTGCTTCAATGAAACAAACCCTAAGGTTTGCCGGAGCAGACTGCTCCTCAGCACCCTTGATGTCGGGGAGGCTGATCCACAAACACCTATGGGGACCGGCGGACCGGGCCCCTTTCGGTTCGGCGGGGGGCGGAGATCGCACGAAGAGCGGATTGAGGCGAAGCACACGAGCGGTTTACCCAGCTTCGGAGCTCTCCGGAGAGAGAATACTCCTACTGCTGCATGTCTGAGTGTATTGAGTTCTTGCTCGGGAGCGCTGAGTGCTACCGTACACACTAGCTGCTAACGAGACCGAGCGTCAGTGTTTTTCTCCCTTTTGAACCCCCCTCTACATTGCGCATGGGCCTCCTTTTATATGCTAAAGGGGTCACCGACAGGTGGCAACGTAGACAAGGGTAAAAATGAAAAAGGAATTGTGGTTGGTACAACTACCTGTATAGTGTATCATACCTAACCCTGACGGCAGGGGACAAAGGCATTAAATGCCCATCTACGTCGCCCCAATAGTGCAAAAAGGGACCGTCAGGGATGCCACCGCTCGCCACGATGGCAATCTTGTCAGCGCCGCTTGCCACCGCGCACCGCTGGCTGCACAGCCTCTTGCCACGCGCGCCTGGAAAGGCCACAGGGCGACACGTTGGTGGATGTGCTGGAGCGTGGGTACAAGGTGGTAGCTTTGTCGCGGCAAGCGCCTTGCCGCGGTCGTTGTCTTGTCGCGCCCGGAAGCTTGTCGCTCTCCGGGCCTCGCCGGGACGCGTGGCGCGTCGTGGCAAGTTCCTTGAGATGCCTTGGTTGGCCTTCCCGGCAAGCTCCTCATGCCGGGGCCTTGTCTCCTTGGCTTGAATACTTTGTTCTTGAATGGCTCCACAGGAACCACGGAGGACCTTGGCGGTCACCCGGCAAGCCTTGCCGCGGGGTGCTACTACTGCCCGTGCACAAGTTCGGGATACTAGGGTACCCCTACTCTAGTACACCGACACTGGTCTATCTCTATTCAGGTCCGAACCTTTGCATGGGTGCCCCGGGGGGTTTATATAGGCCTACCCCCCGGGGGTACAATAGTAATACGGCTGGGCGCGGGTCCCAGCCGTCTGTCGCTCAGGCCACCGTCCTTCTCGCCGGCTTCTGGGGCCCGCCGACTGGCGGGTCCCGCGGACAGGCTTGATACTGTAGCGACACTCCTGGTGACGCAGGCTTGGTCATCCGGTCGTGGCAACAGTGCCGCCGTCTATCGGGCGATCACCGTCGCCATTCCCCATCTTATCTGGTTAATGGCACGTGGGGCCCTGGGGAGGAGTCGGCCGACTCCAGGGAGGCCGACTCCCACAGGTCCGTCTTCGGGTGCCCAGGCCGCCTTCGGCCCTCCCACTGACAGGCGGCCCCGCCGCCTTCGGGTCATACAGGCCGGCGTTGTGGGCACAGTGTACTGCGCACTGTGGCTGAGGTCAGGGCAGGCATGGCAACAGTGTCGCGCCTCGCCGGAGATCTTCCAGCGATACGGCTCATTGTAGCCATGCCGGCCCTTCGTGAGCAGGGGGAACGGCCACACCGTGACCGTACCCCGCATCGTACTTCGGGATAAGGGAGGAGTCTTGGGCCGACTCTCCGTAGTCGGCCTCCTTGGAGGTCGCCAGCTCGGAGTCGGCCTCTCTGGAGGTCGCCAGCTCGGAGTCGGCCTCTCTGGAGGTCGCCAGCTCGGAGTCGGCTTATCTCGGAGTCGCCGTCTGGGACTCGGCTTGAGGGGCGCGGCCTGCCCCGATGTCTTGAAAGGTCTTGGGGACCGGGTTAGCCTACCCGTGGCCCATTACTCTGACAGTAGTCCCCGGAGCTGGTGAAGCCCGGCGGTCGCTGCATTGTGGGGCTTCAACAGCTTCAATCTTTATAAGTGCAGACTCTGGGACTCGGCTGCCGTCTTCCCTTGGGCCGACTGTCGAAAGTCGGAGCTTCGGTGGAGAGCCTCAGTTCGAAAGTCGCGGCGGGAAACCAGGCGGCGTGCCTAATACGCTTCCCCGCTGCCATCAAGGCGGTCCTATCGCGTGGCGCCACGTGGGGAGAACAGTCTGCCTGCCCACGCGCGCGACGGGACGGGCCGTCAGGCGGGGCCCGCCACTACTGTGCCTCGGCATGCGAACGGATCCGTTGCGGCCATGGACGGTTGGTTTTCCCACGTCGTTACTGCGCGTAGTAACTTCGTGGGGTAAATCATGGGGCGGTGTGGGACATCGTGCGCAGTTAATCCCACGCCCGCCCCCTTCGGCTTCTCAGCCTGCAGGGCTATAAGTACGCGGGGGGAAACGGAGCGGCACAGCTCGCGTGCCCTTCTTCCCCGCTCCCCCGCCTCATCTTGCTTTCTCTCCTTCCTTCCTCCGCCGTTGAGCCAGAGCACACCATACCGCGGCGATGAGCTCTTCCTCCGCCGCGGCCTCTGCCGGACACATCGAGTTCCTCCGCCGGACACGCCATCTTCCCAGCGCGGACCTCGTGTGCGCCCGCCCCGCGCCGGAGGGGGAAATCCGGCCGGCACCGGAAGAGGGCGAGCGGGTCGTTTTTCGCTCGCACCTTATGCGCGGCCTGGGGCTGCCGGCGAGCGGCTTCTTCCACTCGTTCCTGGAGTTCCACAGTCTTCAGCCGCACCACCTCACTCCGAACACGATGGTGTTGCTCTCCGCCTTCGCCACTCTGTGTGAAGGTTTCCTCGGCGTTCTCCCCACCATCGAGTTGTGGGGGGAATTCTTCTCTTCTAAGCTCGGAATGCACATCGCTGGCGTGCCGGCTCAGTGCGGCGCCTTCATTGCGATGCGGCGCTCGACGGCCAACAACCCCTTTCCTCCCATCGCGCTGATCAAGTCGGTGAAGATGTGGCAGCGCTCGTACTTCTAAGTGAAGAACCTCGCCTCCGACGGCGACTGGGTCAACCTGCCGCCCTACAACGCCGCTCCCCTGACCGGGAGGCTCCCCAGCTGGTCCCACCGAGTCAAACGCTGTCCCTCGCCGGAGCCGCCGCCGTAGCGTGACTCCGAGTCTTGATACAGTCGGAGGGACTCGTCGGAGCCGACTTGCTGGCCGCCTTCGTAGCGCGCCGAGTTCTCCCGCTCCAAGGCCGGCCTCACCTGATCTGTCAGATGAGCGGCCTCCGAGACCCAAGTCGGATGAGCACCAAGGAGATGCCCCGCAAGGAGGTGGCAAATATGGTGAATTACATCGCGCGCTGCGACTACGAGGAGGACTGGCAGTTCGGCAAGGAGCCGTACTCGCGCGACAAACCTCCGCCAGTGGTAAGTCGCGTCTCCCTACTGTTTTGTCTTTTTTCCGCAGCTGACTCCGGCTTCTGACTCTTGTTGGCTTCTTCTGAACCAGAATCCTCTTATGCAGCCTGCCGCCGGCGCCACGAGACAGCCTCGTGAGTATGTTCCCGACCGCACGGAGAGCAACGTCGATGACCCCAACTTGGGGGCGGCGGGAATGGAAGCCAATGCCGAAGGCGGGGGAGAAGGAGCGGAAGGCGACTTCAGGCCTTCGTCCACTTTCGCCGACTGGCCCAACGACGACGCCGAAGGGGAAGTCGCCCCGCGCCACCAGCCGAAGGTCGGCTCCTCCGCCGGCCAGGGCGGCGCGAAGAGGCATCACGCCGGGCCGAGTGCGCCCGGCGGCAAATTGAAGAAGCTTAAGGGGGCGGCCACCGCGACCAGACGGGAGGAGGCGGCCGCGAAGGCCAACCGCTTCCGAAGGGAAGTGAGAAGGCTGCCGCTAGTATCCGCATAACTCTTCACGCTCTTTTATTTTCTTTGTTGTATCTTGTCCGAGTCTTTGTTTATGTACTCCCTCCGATCTTCTCCAGGGCCCCTCTTTCCCTTAAGAGAGTCTCCGCCCCCTCCGTCATGGGGTCGGCGGAGATGTCCACCAGTACTCGGCAGGCCGACCCCGCCGCCGACCTCCGGGAGGCGACGGAACGAAACGCGCGGGAGAAGCGCGAGGAGGAGGAAGCCGAACGTCTGGAAAAGGCGGAGGCCGACAAGGCGGCCGCCTCCACCCAGAAGAAGCTGGAGGATGCCGAAGCTACCCTCGCAGCGAGGCGGCGTGCCGAGGAGGCCGCGCGTCGCCGACCAGTGATGCTCGTCCCCCGACTATCGTCTGCGTCGCCGCCTCCGGAGTTCACGGGGCAAACCGGAGGGGCCGGCACCGAGAACCCCATCGTGGAGAAGGAGGGCGGCGAGGCTTCTATGTCGGACACTCTCGTGCCGCCACCACCGCCTCCACCGCCGTCTGGGAGGCCGCACGGCAAACAGCCGGTGGATCCGTCGGAGCCGCCGACCATGGACGAGGCTGAAGCGCAGCTGCTTTTCAAATGTTTCAGACTTATGTTTCATCAAGTAGATATACCCATATCTGCTCAAATCATCTGTGAAGTTCAGAAAATAACGATACTTGCCGTGAGCCTTAACACTCATCGGACCGCATACATCAGTATGTATTATTTCCAATAAGTCAGTTGCTCGCTCCGGAGAACGGAGTCTTAGTCATCTTTCCCATGAGGCATGGTTCGCAAGCATCAAGTGATTCATAATCAAGTGATTCCAAAATCCCATCAACATGGAGTTTCTTCATGCGCTTTACACCAATATGACCTAAACGGCAGTACTACAAATAAGTTGCACTATCATTATTAACTTTGCATCTTTTGGTTTCAATATTATGATTATGTGTATCACTACGATCGAGATCCAACGAATTATTTTCATTGGGTGTGTAACCATATAAGGTTTTATTCATGTAAACAGAACAACAATTTATTCTCTTACTTAAATGAATAACCGTATTACAATAAACATGATCAAATCATATTCATGCTTAATGCAAACACCAAATAACACTTATTCAGGTTCAACACTAATCCCGAAAGTATAGGGAGTGTGCGATGATGATCATATCAATCTTGGAACCACTTCTAACACACATCGTCACTTCACCCTTAACTAGTCTCTGTTTATTCTGCAACTCCCGTTTCGAGTTACTAATCTTAGCAACTGAACTAGTATCAAATACTGAGGGGTTGCTATAAACACTAGTAAAGTACACATCAATAACATGTATATCAAATATACTTATGTTCACTTTGCCATCCTTCTTATCTGCCAATCACTTGGGGTAGTTCCGCTTCCAGTGACCAATCCTTTTGCAGTAGAAACACTTAGTCTCAGGCTTAGGACCAGACTTGGGCTTCTTCACTTGAGCAGCAACTTGCTTGCTGTTCTTCTTGAAGTTCCCCTTCTTCCCTCTGCCCTTTTCTTGAAACTAGTGGTCTTGTCTACCATCAACACTTGATGTTTTTCTCGATTTCTACCTTCGTCAATTTCTGTATTACGAAGAGCTTGGGAATCGTTTCTGTTATCCCTTGCATATCATAGTTCATCACGAAGTTCTACTAACTTGGTGATGGTGACTAGAGAATACTGTCAATCACTATCTTATCTGGAAGATTAACTCCCACTTGATTCAAGCGATTGTAGTACTCAGACAATCTGGGCACATGCTCACTCGTTGAGCGATTCTCCTCCATCTTTTAGCTATAGAACTTGTTGGAGACTTCATATCTCTCAACTCGGGTATTTGCTTGAAATATTAATTTCAACTCTTGGAACATCTCATATGCTCCATGACGTTCAAAAAGTCTTTGAAGGCCCGATTCTAAGCCATTAAGCATGGTGCACTAAACTATCAAGTAGTCATCATATTGAGCTAGCCAAACGTTCATAACATCTGCATCTGCTCCTGCAATAGGTCTGTCACCTAGCGGTGCATCAAGGACATAATTCTTCTGTGCAGCGATGAGGATAAACCTCAGATCACGGATCCAATCCGCATCATTGCTACTAACATCTTTCAACACAATTTTCTCTAGGAACATATCAAAATAAACACAGGGAAGCAACAACGCGAGCTATTGATCTACAACATAATTTGCAAAATACTACGAGGACTAAGTTCGTGATGAATTTAAGTTCAATTAATCATATTACTTAAGAACTCCCACTTAGATAGACATCCCTCTAATCCTCTAAGTGATCACGTGATCCAAATCAACTAAACCATGTCCGATCATCACGTGAGATGGAGTAGTTTCATCGGTGAACATCATTATGTTGATCATATCTACTATATGATTCACGCTCGACCTTTCGGTCTCCGTGTTCCGAGGCCATATCTGTATATGCTTGGCTCGTCAAGTATAACCTGAGTATTCCGCGTGCGCAACTGTTTTGCACCCGTTGTATTTGAACGTAGAGCCTATCACACCCGATCATCACGTGGTGTCTCAGCACGAAGAACTTTCGCAACGGTGCATACTCAGGGAGAACACTTCTTGATAATTTAGTGAGAGATCATCTTATAATGCTACCGTCAATCAAAGCAAGATAAGATGCATAAAAAAATAAACATCACATGCAATCAATGTAAGTGATATGATATGGCCATCATCATCTTGTGCTTGTGATCTCCATCTCCGAAGCACCGTCATGATCACCATCATCACCGGCGCGACACCTTGATCTCCATCGTAGCATCGTTGTCGTCTCGCCAATCTTATGCTTCCACGACTATCACTACCGTTTAGTAATAAAGTAAAGCATTACATCGCGATTGCATTGCATACAATAAAGCGACAACCATATGGCTCCTGCCAGTTGCCGATAACTTGGTTACAAAACATGATCATCTCATACAATAAAATTCAGCATCATGCCTTGACCATATCACATCACAACATGCCCTGCAAAAACAAGTTAGACGTCCTCTACTTTGTTGTTGCATGTTTTACGTGGCTGCTACGGGCTTAAGTAAGAACCAATCTCACCTACGCATAAAAACCACAACGATAGTTTGTCAAATAGACTCCGTTTTAACCTTCGCAAGGACCGGGCGTAGCCACACTTGGTTCAACTAAAGTTGGAGAGACAGTCGCCCGCAAGCCATCTATGTGCAAAGCACGTCGAGGGAACCGGTCTCGCGTAAGCGTACGCGTAAGGTTGGTCCGGGTCGTCTCGTCCAACAATACCGCCGAACCAAAGTATGACATGCTGGTAGGCAGTATGACTTGTATCGTCCACAACTCACTTGTGTTCTACTCGTGCATATAACATCAACATAAATAACCTGGCTCTGATACCACTGTTGGGGAACGTAGTAATTTCAAAAAATTTCCTACGCACACGCAAGATCATGGTGATGATATAGCAACGAAGGGAGAGTGTTGTCTACGTACCCTCGTAGACCGAAGCGGAAGCATTGACGCAACGTAGAGGAAGTAGTCGTACGTCCTCCGGTTCAACCGATCCAAGTACCGTTACTCCGGCACCTCCGAGTTCTTTACACGCGTACAGCTCGATGACGCACCCTCGATCTCCGATCCAGCAGAGGCGCCGAGGAGGAGTTCCGTCAGCACGACGGCGTGGTGACGATCTTGATGTTCTCCTGTTGCAGGGCTTCGCCTAAGCACCACTACAATATGACCGAGGTGTAATATCGTGGAGGGGGGCACCGCACACGGCTAAGGAACGATCAATGATCAACTTGTGTGTTCTAGGGTGCCCCCCTACCCCCGTATATAAAGGAGGGAGGGAGGAGGAGGCCGGCCCTAGGGGGGCGCGCCATGAGGAGGGGGAAACCTACTCCAAGTAGGTTTCCCTCTCTTTTCCTTATCTTATTTGGATGGGGAAGGAAAGAGTACTAGTATTAGGAAGTAGTACTAGTAGTAGTAATAGGAAGAGGGGGAAGGAGAAAGGAAAGGGGGTGCCGGCCCCCCTCCCCAATTCGGATTGGGCTTGGGGGGGCGCGCCCCCTTCCCTTGCTCCTTCTGTCTTCCTCCTACATGGGCCCAATAAGGCCCATATACCTCCCGGGGGGTTCCGGTAACCTCCTGGGGCTCCAAACTTCTCCGGAACCTTTCCGGTGTCCAAATATATCCGTCCAATATATCAATCTTTATGTCCCGACCATTTCGAGACTCCTCGTCATGTCCGTAATCATATCCGGGACTCCGAACAACCTTTGGTACATCAAAATACATAAACTCATAATATAACTGTCATCGAAACCTTAAGCGTGCGGACCCTACGGTTCGGGAACGATGTAGACATGACTGAGACACATCTCTGGTCAATAACCAATAGCGGGACCTGGATGCCCATATTGGTTCCTACATATTCTACGAAGATCTTTATCGGTCAAACCGCATAACAACATACGCTGTTCCCTTTGTCATCGGTATGTTACTTGTCCGAGATTCGATCGTCGGTATCCAATACCTAGTTCAATCTCGTTATCGACAAGTCTCTTTACTCGTTCTGTAATACTTCATCTTATAACTAACTCATTAGTTACATGCTTGCAAGGCTTAGGTGATGAGCATTGCCGAGAGGTCCCAGAGATACCTCTCCGACAATCGGAGTGACAAAACCTAATCTCGAATTATGCTAACTCAACATGTACCTTCGGAGACACCTGTAGTACTCCTTTATAATCACCCAGTTACGTTGTGACGTTTGGTAGTACCCAAAGTGTTCCTCCGGTAAACGGGAGTTACACAATTCTCATAGTTACAGGAACATGTATAAGTCATGAAGGAAGCAATAGCAGAATACTAAACGATCAAGTGCTAAGCTAACGGGATGGGTCAAGTCAATCATATCATTCTCCTAATGATGTGATCCCGTTAATCAAATGACAACTCTTTTGTCCATGGCTAGGAAACATAACCATCTCTGATAAACGAGCTAGTCAAGTAGAGGCATACTAGTGACACTATGTTTGTCTTTGTATTCACACATGTATTATGTTTCCGGTTAATACAATTCTAGCATGAATAATAAACATTTATCATGAAATAAGGAAATAAATAATAACTTTATTATTGCCTCTAGGGCATATTTCCTTCAGTCTCCCACTTGCACTAGAGTCAATAATCTAGTTCACATCGCCATGTGATTTAACACCAATATTCATATCTGTATATGATTAACACCCATAGTTCACATCATCATGTGACCAACATCCAAAGGGTTTACTAGAGTCAATAATCTAGTTCACATCACTATGTGATTAACGCCCAAAGAGTACTAAGGTGTGATCATGTTTTGCTCGTGAGAGAAGCTTAGTCAACGGGTCTGTCACATTCAGAGCCGTATGTATTTTGCAAATATGTTATGTCCACAATGCTCTGCACGGAGCTACTCTAGCTAATTGCTCCCACTTTCAATATGTATCCAGGTTGAGACTTAGAGTCATCTGGATCAGTGTAAAAGTTTGCACTGATGTAACTTTTACAACAAACTCCTTTATCACCTCCATAATCGAGAAACATCTCCTTAGTCCTTACTAAGGATATTCTTGACCAATGTCCAGTGATCTACTCCTAGATCACTATTGTACTCCCTTGCCAAATTCAGAGCAAGGTATACAATAGGTCTGGTACATAGCATAGCATACTTTATAGAACCTATGACTGAGGCATAGGGAATGACTTTTCATTCTCTTTCTATTTTCTGCTGTGGTCGGGATTTGAGTCTTACTCAATTTCATACCTTTGCAACACAGGCAAGAACTCTTTCTTTGACTGTTCCATTTTGACCTATTTCAAAATCTTGCCAAGGTATGTACTCATTGAAAATCTAATCAAGCGTCTTGATCTATCTCAATAGATCTTGATGCTCAATATGTAAGCAGCTTCACTGAGGTCTTGCTTTGAAAAACTCCTGTCAAACACTCCTTTATGCTTTGCAGAATAATTCTACATTATTTCCGATCAACAATATGTCATTCACATATACTTATCAGAAATGCTGTAGTGCTCCCACTCACTTTCTTGTAAATACAGGCTTCTTCAGAATTCTGTATAAAACTATATGCTTTGATCATACTATCAAAGCGTATATTCCAACTCTGAGATGCTTGCACCAGTCCATTGATGGATTGCTGGAGCTTGCACACTTTGTTAGCATCTTTAGGATTGACAAAACCTTCTGGTTGCATCATATACAACTCTTCTTTAATAAATCCATTAAGGAATGCAGTTTTGACATCCATTTGCCAGATTTCATAAAATATGGCAATTGCTAACATGATTCGGACAGACTTAAGCATCGCTACAGTTGAGAAAATCTCATTGTAATCAACACCTTGAACCTGTCAAAAACCTTTTTGCGACAAGTCAAGCTTTGTAGATAGTAACACTACTATCAGCATCTGTCTTCCTCTTGAAGATCCATTTATACAATATGTCTTGCCGATCATCGGGCAACTCCACCAAATTCCACACTTTGTTCTCATACATGGATCCAATCTCAGATTTCACGGCCTCAAGCCATTTCGCGGAATCTGGGCTCATCATCGCTTCCTCATAGTTCATAGGTTCATCATGGTCTAGTAACATGACTTCCAGAACATGATTACTACACCATACTAGTGCGGATCTTACTCTGGTTGATCTACGAGGTTCAGTAGTATCTTGTTCTGAAGTTTCATGATCATCATCATTAGCTTCCTCACTAACTTGTGTAGGTGTCACAGAAACAGTTTTCTGTGATGTACTACTTTCCAATAAGGGAGAAGGTACAATTACCTTATCAAGCTCTTCTTTCCTCCCACTCACTTCTTTCGAGAGAAACTTCTTCTCTTAGAAAGGATCCATCTTAGCAACGAATAACTTGCCTTCGGATCTGTGATAGAAGGTGTACCCAATAGTTACCTTTGGGTATTCTATGAAGACGCACTTCTCCGATTTGGGTTCGAGCTTATCAGGATGAAACTTTTTCATATAAGCATCGCAACCCCAAACTTTAAGAAACGACAGTTTAGGTTTCTTGCCAAACCATAGTTCACATGGTGTCGTCTCAACGGATTTAGATGGTGCCCTATTTAAAGTGAATGCATCTGTCTCTAATGCATAACCCCAAAACGATAGTGGTAGATCGGTAAGAGACATCATAGATTGCACTATATCCAATAAAGTACGGTTATGACGTTCGGACACACCATTATGCTGTGGTGTTCCATGTGGCATGAGTTTGTGAAACTATTCCACATTGTTTTAATTGAAGACCAAACTCGTAACTCAAATATTTGTCTCCGCGATCAGATCGTAGAAACTTTATTTTTCTTGTCACGATGATTTTCCACTTCACTCTGAAATTCTTTGAACTTTTCAAATGTTTCAGACTTATGTTTCATCAAGTATATATACCCATATATGCTCAAATCATCTGTGAAGTTCAGAAAATAACGATACTTGCCGTGAGCCTTAACACTCATCGGACCGCATACATCAGTATGTATTATTTCCAATAAGTCAGTTGCTCGCTCCAGAGAACGGAGTCTTAGTCATCTTGTCCATGAGGCATGGTTCGCAAGCATCAAGTGATTCATAATCAAGTGATTCCAAAATCCCATCAACATGGAGTTTCTTCATGCGCTTTACACCAATATGACCTAAACGGCAGTGCTACAAATGAGTTGCACTATCATTATTAACTTTGCATCTTTTGGTTTCAATATTATGATTATGTGTATCACTACGATCGAGATCCAAAGAATAATTTTCATTGGGTGTGTAACCATATAAGGTTTTATTCATGTAAACAGAACAACAATTGATTCTCTTACTTAAATGAATAACTGTATTACAATAAACATGATCAAATCATATTCATGCTTAACGCAAACACCAAATAACACTTATTCAGGTTCAACACTAATCCCGAAAGTATAGGGAGTGTGCGATGATGATCATATCAATCTTGGAACCACTTCCAACACACATCATCACTTCACCCTTAACTAGTCTCTGTTTATTCTGCAACTCCCGTTTCGAGTTACTGATCTTAGCAACTGAACTAGTATCAAATACTGAGGGGTTGCTATAAACACTAGTAAAGTACACATCAATAACATGTATATCAAATATACTTATGTTCACTTTGCCATCCTTCTTATCTGCCAATCACTTGGGGTAGTTCCGCTTCCAGTGACCAATCCTTTTGCAGTAGAAACACTTAGTCTCAGGCTTAGGACCAGACTTGGGCTTCTTCACTTGAGCAGCAACTTGCTTGCTATTCTTCTTGAAGTTCCCCTTCTTCCCTCTGCCCTTTTCTTGAAACTAGTGGTCTTGTCTACCATCAACACTTGATGTTTTTCTCGATTTCTACCTTCGTCAATTTCTGTATTACGAAGAGCTTGGGAATCGTTTCCGTTATCCCTTGCATATCATAGTTCATCACGAAGTTCTACTAACTTGGTGATGGTGACTAGAGAATACTGTCAATCACTATCTTATCTGGAAGATTAACTCCCACTTGATTCAAGCGATTGTAGTACTCAGACAATCTGGGCACATGCTCACTCGTTGAGCGATTCTCCTCCATCTTTTAGCTATAGAACTTGTTGGAGACTTCATATCTCTCAACTCGGGTATTTGCTTGAAATATTAATTTCAACTCCTAGAACATCTCATATGCTCCATGACGTTCAAAAAGTCTTTGAAGGCCCGATTCTAAGCCATTAAGCATGGTGCACTAAACTATCAAGTAGTCATCATATTGAGCTAGCCAAACGTTCATAACATCTGCATCTGCTCCTGCAATAGGTCTGTCACCTAGCGGTGCATCAAGGACATAATTCTTCTATGCAGCAATGAGGATAAACCTCAGATCACGGATCCAATCCGCATCATTGCTACTAACATCTTTCAACACAATTTTCTCTAGGAACATATCAAAATAAACACAGGGAAGCAACAACGCGAGCTATTGATCTACAACATAATTTTCAAAATACTACCTGGACTAAGTTCATGATGAATTTAAGTTCAATTAATCATATTACTTAAGAACTCCCACTTAGATAGACATCCTTCTAATCCTCTAAGTGATCACGTGATCCAAATCAACTAAACCATGTCCGATCATCACGTGAGATGGAGTAGTTTCATCGGTGAACATCATTATGTTGATCATATCTACTATATGATTCACGCTCGACCTTTCGGTCTCCGTGTTCCGAGGCCATATCTGTATATGCTTGGCTCGTCAAGTATAACCTGAGTATTCCGCGTGCGCAACTGTTTTGCACCCGTTGTATTTGAACGTAGAGCCTATCACACCCGATCATCACGTGGTGTCTCAGCACGAAGAACTTTCGCAACGGTGCATACTCAGGGAGAACACTTCTTGATAATTTAGTGAGAGATCATCTTATAATGCTACCGTCAATCAAAGCAAGATAAGATGCATAAAAAATAAACATCACATGCAATCAATATAAGTGATATGATATGGCCATCATCATCTTGTGCTTGTGATCTCCATCTCCGAAGCACCGTCATGATCACCATCGTCACCGGCGCGACACCTTGATCTCCATTGTAGCATCGTTGTCGTCTCGCCAATCTTATGCTTCCACGACTATCACTACCGTTTAGTAATAAAGTAAAGCATTACATCGCGATTGCATTGCATACAATAAAGCGACAACCATATGGCTCCTGCCAGTTGCCGATAACTTGGTTACAAAACATGATCATCTCATACAATAAAATTCAGCATCATGCCTTGACCATATCACATCACAACATGCCCTGCAAAAACAAGTTAGACGTCCTCTACTTTGTTGTTGCATGTTTTACGTGGCTGCTACGGGCTTAAGTAAGAACCACTGTTGGGGAACGTAGTAATTTAAAAAATTTCCTACGCACACGCAAGATCATGGTGATGATATAGCAACAAAGGGAGAGTGTTGTCTACGTACCCTCGTAGACCGAAGCGGAAGCGTTGACGCAACGTAGAGGAAGTAGTCGTACGTCCTCCGGTTCAACCGATCCAAGTACCGTTACTCCGGCACCTCCGAGTTCTTGACACGCGTACAGCTCGATGACGCACCCTCGATCTCCGATCCAGCAGAGGCGCCGAGGAGGAGTTCCGTCAGCACGACGGCGTGGTGACGATCTTGATGTTCTCCTATTGCAGGGCTTCGCCTAAGCACCGCTACAATATGACCGAGGTGTAATATCGTGGAGGGGGGCACCGCACACGGCTAAGGAACGATCAATGATCAACTTGTGTGTTCTAGGGTGCCCCCCTACCCCCGTATATAAAGGAGGGAGGGAGGAGGTGGCCGGCCCTAGGGGGGCACGCCCTGAGGAGGGGGAAACCTACTCCAAGTAGGTTTCCCTCTCTTTTCCTTATCTTATTTGGATGGGGAAGGAAAGAGTACTAGTATTAGGAAGTAGTACTAGTAGTAGTAATAGGAAGAGGGGGAAGGAGAAAGGAAAGGGGGGGCCGGCCCCCCTCCCCAATTCGGATTGGGCTTGGGGGGCGTGCCCCCTTCCCTTGCTCCTTCTCTCTTCCTCCTACATGGGCCCAATAAGGCCCATATACCTCCTGGGGGGTTCCGGTAACCTCCCGGGGCTCCAAACTTCTCCGGAACCTTTCCGGTGTCCAAATATATCCGTCCAATATATCAATCTTTATGTCCCGACCATTTCGAGACTCCTCGTCATGTCCGTAATCATATCCGGGACTCCGAACAACCTTCGGTACATCAAAATACATAAACTCATAATATAACTGTCATCGAAACCTTAAGCGTGCGGACCCTACGGTTCGAGAATGATGTAGACATGACTGAGACACATGTCTGGTCAATAACCAATAGCGGGACCTGGATGCCCATATTGGTTCCTACATATTCTACGAAGATCTTTATCGGTCAAACCGCATAACAACATACGTTGTTCCCTTTGTCATCGGTATGTTACTTGTCCGAGATTCGATCGTCGGTATCCAATACCTAGTTCAATCTCGTTATCGACAAGTCTCTTTACTCGTTCTGTAATACTTCATCTTATAACTAACTCATTAGTTACATGCTTGCAAGGCTTAGGTGATGAGCATTGCCGAGAGGGCCCAGAGATACCTCTCCGACAATCGGAGTGACAAAACCTAATCTCGAATTATGCTAACTCAACATGTACCTTCGGAGACACCTGTAGTACTCCTTTATAATCACCAGTTACGTTGTGACGTTTGGTAGTAACCAAAGTGTTCCTCCGGTAAACGGGAGTTACACAATTCTCATAGTTACAGGAACATGTATAAGTCATGAAGGAAGCAATAGCAGAATACTCAACGATCAAGTGCTAAGCTAACGGGATGGGTCAAGTCAATCACATCATTCTCCTAATGATGTGATCCCGTTAATCAAATGACAACTCTTTTGTCCATGGCTAGGAAACATCACCATCTCTGATAAACGAGCTAGTCAAGTAGAGGCATACTAGTGACACTATGTTTGTCTATGTATTCACACATGTATTATGTTTCCGGTTAATACAATTCTAGCATGAATAATAAACATTTATCATGAAATAAGGAAATAAGTAATAACTTTATTATTGCCTCTAGGGCATATTTCCTTCACCCACTGGGTGTATTCCCCGAGTTCCGGGCCGGCTGCTGAGCAGGCGGTTCGGAACTCCCTCTGGCGAGTTCCAAACACTAACTTTGTCTTCAATGACTCATTGCAGGAGTATCACAACCTCCACGCCACTGCCTTCAACCGCAATGTTGAGGAGTTGAACAAGCGGGCTACCGACTTGTCGGAAAGCCGGAGTGAGTTCTTCTTTTTCGCGGGGGCGCGCTGGCGCACCCGCGGGCTGTAGTCCCCGAGATTCGGGCCGACTGCTGAGCAGTCGGGCCGGATCTTCCCGGCGATCTTTTTTGCTAATGACTTATTTTGTCTCTTCTTTGTTCCTCAGAAGCCAACGCCGTTCTTCAGGAGCAGCTGGGCGAGGCCAATACCGCCCGTCGTGCCAAAGAGGAGGAGTGTGGCAAGCTCGCCACAGAACGCGACCTGCTGGTGGTGCAGCTGGCTGAGCAGAAGGAGTTGCTCAAGAAGGCGCAGGACGAGGCCGAGAAGAGGGAGACCGCACTCCTGGCGGAGTTCGAGAGCGAGTGTTCCTCCTGGACTGACAGGGAGGCGATGCTGACCTCCGGCTTCCACGAGATCAAGGATATCGTTGATGGTAAGTTTCTTTCGCTTCTTCGGGCTTCCGACTATGTGTCAGGCCGACTTCTGATTTTTTCGACTTGCTTCTTTTTTGTCTTGGCAGACTTCTTCCCTGGTCATTCGCAGGCAGTTCCTCTGGCCATCGAGGCTGCTCGTGAGGCGCGAAGGGCAAACGGTGAGGAGATCGCCGCCAATGCCCCCCCGGACCATCGATGAGCAGCTTCTGAGCATTGAAGCCCGTCTTCGTCCGGCTCACCGGCTGATGCGCCGGATTTAGCATGTCGGCGCCCAGGCGGTTGCCGCCTTGTGGCCAGGCACGCCGGCTTTGCGCACCGCCAGCCGAACTGCCGACTGGCTGGGGGTCGCTGCCGGTCGTCTTGAGGCTTGGAAGGGCTCCTCGGCCCGGGCCGGAGCGCGCGGGCCTTGGAGTTTGTCAAGGCGTGGTATCCAGGGCTGGACCTGGACCGTCTGGCCGCATTCCGGTCAGAAGCCCAGGCCGAGCTGGAGGCCGTGGAGGGCGCCCTTATCGAGCGTGCAGCGGCCATCGCCGAGTACACGGACACCAGTTTCTTCGTTCCCGAGCGGGCTGAAGGCGGCGAGGAAGTGCCGCCGAGTGGTTCGGGATGAACCCGGAGTATGGTGAACATTCGGCGGAGGTGATCGACTCTAGCACTGAGGAGGAAGACGAGGCGGAGGATGAGGGCAAGGCGGAGGCGCCAGAAGACGGAGCAGGCGGCCAGCCTCAGCTCGACCGCACCTCCAGCAACGAGCCGCGTCAAGAGAAGGCGACTGCCGCCGGAGGTGATCAAGCCGAGACCGCCCAGCCGACTGCCCCGGCGCCTGATACCGCCGTCTCCTCCGATCCTTCGATCCCCGATGCCGCCTCCTAGGCTGCCTTTTTCGCCTCTGCTTGTCTGTCTTAGTAATCTTTTGAAAACTTTGTTAGTTCCGAACAGTTCCACCCGCGGGGTGTATCTTTAACTTCTATTCGAAGATTCGGCCAAGGGCCTATGTAAATATTTATCCGATTTCCGTCTTTCCTTGCTTACTGCTCTTTAGGCTTTTCCCTTTGTTGCCTTCCCTTAGTCGCTGCCTTGCCAGTCGGACAGCCGCTCCGCGGACTGTTGCTGGGTCAAGTGCTCGGCTACTTCGGGAAAGCAAGTATTTGGCCGTTTAGAGTTTCATTAGCAAGTCGGATAGAAAGCAACAGGCCGACTACCCAAGAGTCGGCCGTCCTTGACAGAAGCTAATAAAGACGGCGAGCCGGCTACTCATGAGTCGGCTTCTGCTTTAGAAATGCTGGAGGCCGTCTTACGCTATGTTCATGCTTTAGGTCCTTAGCCATTTTTCGTGTGGGAGCCCGTTCTTCCTCCCTCCTGTTCGCCTCACAGTCGCTCTGCGAGCTGCGGCTTTGTCAGGAGGCGGTTTGGGCACCGCGCACTACTTGTCTGACTGCGGGAAGCTCCTCATAGCGCAAGGCGGCGAGTCCCCGGGCCGACTAGTCTGGCCCGGTGCCAAGCGGCTTGTAATGAAAGTGATTTTCTCGAAGGCATGATTCTTATCATATAGATAACAAAAAGGGCAGTCCCCGAGCTCGTCTCGGGGGGCCCAAAGTCTTAGTACTTTAATACAAAGGGGTAGTGCGATACATACTGCATCAACTGTAAAATCTTCGAAGAAGATTTGCATTCCACGGGCGCTCTGTCTCTTTGCCGGAGTCGTCCCTCTTGCGCGCTCGAGGCTTCTGAGCGTCGATCAGATAGTAGGCGTCGTTTCCTAGCACCTTGCTGATGATGAAGGGGCCTTCCCATGGTGCCGACAGCTTGTGCTGGCCGGCTATTCGCTGGATTAGCCGGAGCACAAGGTCGCCTTCTTGGAAAGATCTTGGCCTGACCTTCTTGTTGTAGTATCGACGCAGGCTCTGCTGGTAGATGCCGGACCGGCTGAGTGCCAACAGCCGGCCCTCTTCCAGCAGATCGATGCCGTCTTGTCATGCTTCTTCTGCTTCTTCCTCGGTGTACATGGTGACTCGTGGGGAGTCGAACTCTATGTCCGTTGGAATGACGGCTTCGGCACCATAGATGAGGAAGAAGAGTGTGAAGCCGGTTGACTTGTTTGGAGTCGTGCGCAGACTCCAGAGGACGGCTGGCAGCTCCTCAAGCCAATAGCCGGCAGATCACTCCAGCGGGACGACGAGTCGAGGCTTGATGCCGGATAAGACGAGGCTATTCGCTCGCTCCACCTGGCCGTTTGACTACGGATGGGCAACGGACGCTAAGTCCAGTCGGATGCCCTGTGTCGCGCAGAAACGGGCCAAGGCGCCTTTGGCAAAATTCGTGCCATTGTCGGTGATGATGCTGTGTGGGATGCCGTACCGAGTTGTGATGTCAGCGATGAAGGTCACTGCAGTCGGACCATTCAACTTCTTGATGGGTTTCGCCTCAACCCACTTGGTGAATTTGTCCACTGCGACAAGCAGGTGAGTCAAGCCACCACGTGCCGTCCTGAATGGTCCCACCATGTCCAAACCCCAGACTGCAAAGGGCCAGGCGATGTGTCAGGACCCCGACTCAATGCCACATCGATCTAGCATGTAACACCTCATATCACTTTGCGGCCTCACGCACGGTATCCCCACGGGTGCCACCTTACCTTTGCCCGGGACCGTTTGCGCCTTTTGGCACACGTATATGATAGTGTCGCTAGCATCCATATGATAAGGAGCCCGGGCTGACATGGCTAGTCGTAAACCCAGAGTGGCACAAACTTGCAGGGACAGGCATCCATGACCCAACATCGAACGTGTCGGTCATCAGCGAGTGAATCCAGGCTGTAGCACTGGGCTAGCAGGACTCCGGTGAACCGGGCTGTAGCGGGCTAACAGGACTCCGGAATTCATCGCGTGACATTTCCCCGAGGGGAAAGACACGGGAACGAAGAAGGACACATGCCGGCCAGCCTAAGTGTTCCGGAGCAGTAGCAAGCTACCATGGCTCAGTGGAAACACTAGGAGACATTTCCCGGTAAGAGAGGCTACTAAGGATAAACAACTAGATAGTCAGATCCCACACATACCAAGCATTTCATTAACATACACACAATATGCTCGATATGTGCAAATACAACATGGCATCACAACATGACTCTATAACTCAAGTATTTACTCAATAGGCTCCGAGGAGCGAGATATTACAAACATGGGTCTCATGACCCAACACTCAGAGCATACAAGTCAAAGCACAAGCAGAAGCTTAACATGCCTGAGTACAGACATCTACAAATGAAAAAGGCTGAGAAGCCTGACTGTCTATCAGATCCTGCCGAGGGCACAAGATCGTAGCTGAGGTAACAAGCTAAATGTCGAAGTCCACGCGGTACTACTAGCGAGACTGAAGTCTCTCTGCAAAAACATAAATTAAGCAACGTGAGTACAAATGTACCCGGCAAGACTTACATCAGAACTAACTACATATGCATCATTATCAACAAAGGGGATGGTGGAGTTTGACTGCAGCAAGCCAGCTTTGACTCGGTGGCTATCCTGGACTACGACTACAAGTAACTCTTTTGAGGTGGCGCACACGAGTCCACATATTCACCATATCAATACACCACTATGGATCCGCTCCCGTCTCCCTACGAGAACGCCATCCATAGCACTCACGCTTATCTTGCGCATTTTAGAGTATCCACTTTCACTTGTCTATGAACTGTACAGGCAACCCAGAAGTCCTTTACCGCGGACACGGCTATTCGAATAGATCATATTAACCCTGCAGGGGTGTACTTCTTCACACACGCTCTCACCACTTACCGCCGTTTACACGACATGTACTCGGCAACCTTCAAGCGGAAGCCCAGCGAGGGTGTCGGCCACGACCTGACTAACCACACAAGTCTCTCGTCCAGGTTTATCGCCTATTCGGGTTCCATCTGCAAGGAGATCCGGCCGGGGTGTCGCTCACGGCCCCAAACGATGTGTGCAGGGTTCCCAAGCCCACCATCCGGGTGCCACTTGGTACACCAGGCCACTGTGCCTAGTCTGTCCCAAGCCCACCTGTACCGGGTGCCACTTCGTAGACTACTAACACTACCTACAAACACCAGAAACTAGTTGCAACTCCTGGAGAGAGATCAAGTTGATTAATAAGTCGAGAGGGGCACTTAAGCATTCCAATGCGTGGTAGTAGCTGGTCATGGATCACAAACACAGAACTCAGTTCCTGAGGACGGCTGCAATGAGACAACCCACCATGTACTCCTACATGGCCTCTCACCGCTACCTTTACCAAATCGTGTTCACACACTTAGCTCTCAACAGTAGGACATGTTCACCACATTCCAATTCATCCCCGATGAATCAGACCTGACACAACTCTAAGCAATAGCAAGCATGACAAACAAGCATGAATGAGTAGGCACATCAGGGCTCAAACAACTCCTACTCATGCTAGTGGGTTTCATCTATTTACTGTGGCAATGACAGGTCATGCAGAGGATAAAGGGGTTCAGCTACCGCAGCAAGTAACAAATATGTCGTTGTTGTCCTAATGCAGTAAAAGAGAGCAGGAGCGAGAGAGTGGGATTTTATCGGAATGAACAAGGGGGGTTTGCTTGCCTAGCACTTCTGAAGATAATATAGCTCTTCATCGATGTCATTGAACTCATCGTCGGAACCACGTCTGTCGAGAGGGGACAAACACCGGCAAACAAGGAAGAACACAATCAATTCAATGCACAATATGATGCATGAATGTGACATGGCAATATGCTGTGGTTTGAGCTAATGCAACTAGCAACAAGTTAAATGAAGTTGGTTTGAATCAAAGATTCAAATTCAAACTCCATATGTGATTTATTACATGCCATTTAATAGAATTGTCCTAAACAGTAGTCATAAGTTGTTCTAACATGCATGAAAATGGTACAGATGGATAGATTGGATTTTTCTGATCATTTTTCATATATAATTTATCTCATTTGGAGTTACGGTTGATTTTATATGATTTTTAGAAGTTTATACTATTTTCTGGAATTTCCTGGATTTATTTTAAATCCAGAAAATTAGTTATGACGTCAGCACTGCGTCATGCTTGCATCAGCAAGTCAACAGGGCTGCCCCGGGTCAAACCTGACCAGGGGGTCCCATTAGTCAGTGACTTAGGGCTCGTTTACGTCGCTGGCAGGTGAGCCCAGTCAACGGATACGTCAGCACAGTCAATGTTGACGTGTGGGTCCAGGGTAATTAGATTAAACTTAATCTAGTTTAGTTAGCCAGTTAGTTAGGATGTGGGGCCCGGCTGTCAGTTTCACTGGAGGTTAATTAGTGGGGTCATCAGTGGCTAATGACGTGCCACGTCACCGGCCACCGGAGTTCGGCCGGCGCGACGAAAACGCGGCGGAGGCACACTGGAGGGGCTCGGGTTTCGCTTACAGTGCACCATTCGGTGCGCCCTTTGGCCCTGCGGAGAGCTGGCGCGATGGCGCGTCGGATGGTGGGGGTCTCCGGGCCTGGGGTGGCTAGAGTCGATGACGGCGAGCTCGGTTGCGGCCGCCGGAGTTCGGCTTAGCACGGGTGAGGCGCTGCGCTTGGCTGACGAACAAACGGAGGTGCTAGGCAGCACCTAAAGGGCAGCAGGAGCACGTCGGAGCTACTACGCGAGGCGGAGGTTCTCGGGGGCATGGAGCTCGCCGGCCATGGCGGACGGCGGCTTCGGGCGCTCGCGGGGCAGCGGCTACGGGGCACGCGCGAGAGAGAGAGAGGTGAGGGGAAAGGAAGAGGGGCTCACGGCGGACTCGCAGAGCAGCTTAATGGGCTCAGGGAAGCTTCTGCGACGGAGAATGGACGGCGGCGATCTCCGGCACCGAAGATGAAGACGACGACGCTCCGGTCGACTGGGGCCTCCTCTGGTCGCGTGCGTCGGGTGTGTAGCTCCACAGGGTCGGGGTGAAGCTCAGGGATGCGTAGAGGGAGCGAGGGGGTGGCTGTGGCCGTGGTGGCAGCGAGCGCGGCGGCGATGGCGTTCGGTGGCTGCGTGAGAGAGAGACAAAGGAGGGGAGAGGAGGAGTGTACAGGCCAGAGGGGGTCGGGGGGTTGCATGGCGTCTCCAGCCAGCCCCCAGCGTCGGCGGAAGCAGGAGGTGGCTCGGGTGCGTGCCAGTGCGCGGCGGCCACGCGCCTCTCGTCCTTCTGGCGAGAGGTTGGTGGTGACTGGCAGCGGTGGTGGGCTGGGCCAGCTCCTGGGCCGGCCAGCTGCAGTGCTGGGCCGCACAGGTAAGCCAGGTAACTTACAGGTAAGTTTCTGTTCTTTTATTGTTTTCTGTTTTCTGTTTTTTCTATTTAATCTTTTGCCACTGTTTTGAATTCCAAACAATTCAAACAATGCCAAAAACTCCTCTGAATATTTTTATTTTGCTAGATGGACTTTTCCAAAAGCTCATAAAATATCTCAGGGGTATTTGAAATTATATTCTAATTATATGAATATAATTCGAATTCAAATAGCTAATGATTTAAATTCAAAGTCCCAAAATTAAGTCCTTAAAAATGTGCAGTATTTTTGGTTTGGACCAGAACCCTTGCCAAAAATATCAAACATTTAAGAAGAGCATTTTGGAAACAATGAATGAGATTTTAGGGTTTTTGCCCTTCTTTTATTTAAATGTCTTGAGGCTTTCCAATTTCCTCAGTTCAGGTTTCAAAATTTAAACATGATGCAAGCAAGATGTAAACACTAGGCAGCACCAGAAGCTAGGGATGTGACAACTCACCCCCACTAAACAAGAATCTCGGCCCGAGATTCAAGCGTAGGGTAAGATGAAGGGGGGACGCAACTAACACAATCTTCACGATCCAGGTTGCACTTGAAATGAACGTTGATTCGACCACCATCTTTGTCTCGATGTCTTGCTCTGAGAACTTTAACCAACATGGCAAAGGGGAGGGAAGGGAAAGTTCTAGAAAGATCGGTCTCCTTGGAGATCGAACAACTTAGGATCAACTCCCGGAATGAGACATAGCAACACCTCTCGAGCTGAGGCACGAGGCACACATCTAGATGGATGGAGTGGAACAGATGACGAGGGTCACTAGGTAGACAATAATTCCACACTTAAAAGGGTGGTGAACGGTTGTCAACGTAGCGAGGATTTGAGTTGCCATGATACCAAAATGAGATAGTTTAGAGAAGGGTGAATCGTAGAATTATCCCTTAAGTGGCAAAGAGAATTACCTTTGATTCAAAAATCATCGAAACTCTTTATACCAGCCTAAGGCAATTCTCGAGCGATCGTTTGGAGGGGTTTGGTAGAATGGCATACCCGGATTAGAATGGATGATGTGGATTACCTTGTTGAAAACAACACAAGGGATGATTTTGCTTGTGCGTGCTCTCAAGAACTTGAGCATTTCCATATTCATCAAGGTTTTACCAATATCTGTGTCAAGGATCCTGGCAACACATCAGACTACCATGATGAATAGTGATGGATGATGCAGATACAAAGGAAGATAACACCTTCTCAGATTTCACCTTAGCAATGCCAAGGTCACAAAATCTGGATAATCGATCGAGAGACATTTAGCACTCCGCTTCTAATGTTCTCGTTGATGTGCTAGCGTATCCCATTCATTGAAATGGTTTGGTATCTAGAACATCAAGTAACAGGTCAGACTTCGGGAGCTCAAGAATCCATAAGGAATAACTACGGAGGTAAATCCTGCGAGATCCTTATGGGGAGGTGGCCAACTTCTTCAATCAAGATACTACAATAATAGGTCTTCCGGCTGGGTGTGTTGGCCACGACATCCATTTTACCGGGTTACAAAGAGACCAATATTAAAGTTCTTGGGACACGTTCCAACCATCATATCTGCCTGAGATTCAGATCTGGTTGACGTTGGAATATTCCAGACTCATCGAGTCTAGGAAGAAAAATGAAAGTTTGCAACACAAATCGACGAGATGACGTTGCGAGATTCTCGGGAAATGAACTACGATAGCAAGCTCCAAAACATGAGCTGGTTCTGCTACACACATGTGAACACGCTGTCCCAGACAAACATGATCACATGGTAGTCTTACAATAAAACACTACCGAGTTCAGGTGGGGAACCATCTTCGAGGATATCGAAGTCCTTGCGTAAGGCATGCTCTTAAGAAGGAACTTCTTCTCCTTGAACAAATCAATTAGTGGCTTGGTGTGCTACGGAATACATATGGGGTGGAGTTAATTAATCTACCAAACCATAGTATACTTTGCACATGTGTGACTAATTTGGGATGATTCCAGGGGAAACAAAACAAACCTTTCTCAAATTCATGGCGGCAACTTACACCAAATGCACGTGAATCAAAGGAAGTCACTTCTTTCATCCAACATATACTTCATGAACGGGGCATGAAGAAAATGCTTACACAAGTTTCCAACACTAGCTTAATGTTCAACAAAATCATGGAGGAGATAAGGATGTTGTCAATGGGCTCAACAACAATTCATCCAGGTTGACATATAAAAGGAATTCCATAGTTAAGTGAACACGGTGATAGCATTGGTCAGACCAAGAATATAATGGTGTATGCTCGAGGAAAAACCACGAGTAAGACAACATTACGAATATCGTTGGTTCTGATTTGATTTGACGATAGCCCATACTCAAATCAAAGATTGGATAAGATAATAGATCCAGTAATTGACCATGAGGATCAACCAATGAAGATATCATCTTTCTTCAAAACACACCAACACCAGGATATCCCTTTGAAACGAACTAGGTTAGGTAAGCTTTTATCTTCCAACTCTCCAAGTTGTCGTTTAGCTTAACCAACTAGCTCAGGGGTATCCAACACTGATTCTTGGAGAAAGGGTGGTTTCGAAAACCAACTTGGTCACGAGCTCAACATAGCAGTCAGGTGACAACCTAGTGATACTTCCGAGAAGATAATCGAAAAATCACGAACCACCGATATGCTATTAAGCTCGAGAACAATATTGCTTTTCAGGGCAAGATGATATGATCAAAAGAGCGAGGGATTGGCACAATCCTAACTCATTGATCAAAGAGTGCACCAGAAATAAGGACTAGGTAGCACAATCTATCTTAGAATGACGATTCAAGAACCAACACGCTTAGAATGAAGTATTGTCCTTTAACTACCAAGCAACGGGGTTGCTAGCAGTATTGATTTCACACATCACAGATCACTTGTCGGTATTCCAGTTACAACAACACGGGAACCGAGGAATGAATAATGATGGTGAGAAGTATCACTGCACCAAGAATTCATAAGATGATGTGTAATTCCTATGACTTTCTTGACATAAAGAGGGTAATACTTCAGGGTAGAACAGAACAAAAACTGGATTAGTATTTGATCTGCGGAGCACAACTGCTTTGACCCAATCCTGGATATGGGTGAGGTACTGGAGTTTGTTTCTCCTAGTCATTCTGGAATAGAATGGCTTGACAGACCACAAGAATGATAGGCACCGATGAACGAATGCACGCATACTCTTGACTATCAATTGATAGATGAAGGTCAGAAGACAACTAAGGGGGGCAACTCAAAAGAACATACAATTTTCTGAGTTGTGGACGCATGGATTAGAATGTCGAACGAGTTCAACATATTTCTTCCAGATAATCCATGCAGAGAGGTAGGTTTGGCAGAATCGTAATATAGAAGGGGAACTCATCGAGAGCACTCTTGTTGTGATCTTTTGGTTCCCGAACTTCTACCATATTGGTTCATGGTATTGGAAGAAGGATATACCATGAATCTCGAGGACTATCGCAAAGGTTACTAATAACCTAAAGGAACGAGAAAACACTATCAACATGAAGTGAGTAGGGTGAGTTTCGGGTTCAAGACCCAGGAGTAGAATACCTACTACTAAGTGGCATCACGGGATGCTTTCGAGAATGATGGCCAGAATCATCACACTGGGACACAAATCATGGCTAGATTACTAGGTGATAGTCTAGACATCTAGGGTCATTATAATAACTCCAACATATATGTCGAGGTAATAGAATACCTCAACTCACCGGTTAGTGTGGTTAATCTGGCCCAAAGGACATCGGAACGAGAGGAAGGGATTTGCAAATGCATCAGACTATTTAGAAACCTGGGATGACTCGGACAGCATAACAACTATAAATGCTCGAAAAGATTTGAGACATGCTACAAAAATGGTGGCATAACCACTCGATCATCATAATATCAAGGTTCTGAGATCAACAGTTAACATACGGAAGTAGTAGGAGCTGAACTGAGGCTTAAATCCAATAATCTTATAAGTCTACAGATTAGTAACACGTGATCCTGATAGAAAAAAGAGAAAGGCTAGTTTCTTAACCCCGTAGGAAAGATAAGATGACTCAGATCAGAAGGCATAAGGTATAAGGAGTAAAAGAGCCTTACGTTCCATCTCACAATCAATTCCCTTATATAACTAAAGAATTTCTAGACTCAACTTCGACCAGTTTGGCTTGGTAATCCTACAGGCAGTCAAGCTCTGATACCAAAGCTGTCAGGACCCCGACTCAATGCCACATCGATCTAGCATGTAACACCTCATATCACTTTGCGGCCTCACGCACGGTATCCCCACGGGTTTCGCCTTACCTTTGCCCGGGACCGTTTGCGCCTTTTGGCACACATATATGGTAGTGTCGCTAGCATCCATATGATAAGGAGCCCGGGCTGACATGGCTAGTCGTAAACCCAGAGTGGCACAAACTTGCAGGGACAGGCATCCATGACCCAACATCGAACGTGTCGGTCATCAGCGAGTGAATCCAGGCTGTAGCACTGGGCTAGCAGGACTCCGGTGAACCGGGCTGTAGTGGGCTAACAGGACTCCGGAATTCATCGCGTGACATTTCCCCGAGGGGACAGACACAGGAATGAAGAAGGACACATGCCGGCCAGCCTAAGTGTTCCAGAGCAGTAGCAAGCTACCATGGCTCAGTGGAAACACTAGGAGACATTTCCCAGTAAGAGAGGCTACTAAGGATAAACAACTAGATAGTCAGATCCCACACATACCAAGCATTTCATTAACATACACACAATATGCTCAATATGTGCAAATACAACATGGCATCACAACATGACTCTACAACTCAAGTATTTACTCAATAGGCTCCGAGGAGCGAGATATTACAAACATGGGTCTCATGACCCAACACTCAGAGCATACAAGTCAAAGCACAAGCGGAAGCTTAACATGCCTGAGTACAGACATCTACAAATGAAAAAGGCTGAGAAGCCTGACTGTCTATCAGATCCTGCCGAGGGCACAAGATCGTAGCTGAGGTAACAAGCTAAATGTCGAAGTCCACGCGGTACTACTAGCGAGACTGAAGTCTCTCTGCAAAAACATAAATTAAGCAACGTGAGTACAAATGTACCCAGCAAGACTTACATCAAAACTAACTACATATGCATCATTATCAACAAAGGGGATGGTGGAGTTTGACTGCAGCAAGCCAGCTTTGACTCGGTGGCTATCCTGAACTATGACTGCAAGTAACTCTTTTGAGGTGGCGCACACGAGTCCACATATTCACCATATCAATACACCACTATGGATCCGCTCCCGTCTCCCTACAAGAACGCCATCCATAGCACTCACGCTTATCTTGCGCATTTTAGAGTATCCACTTTCACTTGTCTATGAACTGTACAGGCAACCCAGAAGTCCTTTACTGCGGACACGGCTATTCGAATAGATCATATTAACCCTGCAGGGGTGTACTTCTTCACACACGCTCTCACCACTTACCGTCGTTTACACGACATGTACTCGGCAACCTTCAAGCGGAAGCCCAGCGAGGGTGTCGGCCACGACCTGACTAACCACACAAGTCTCTCGTCCAGGTTTATCGCCTATTCGAGTTCCATCCGCAAGGAGATCCGGCCGGGGTGTCGCTCACGGCCCCAAACAATGTGTGCAGGGTTCCCAAGCCCACCATCCGGGTGCCACTTGGTACACCAGGCCACTGTGCCTAGTCTGTCCCAAGCCCACCTGTACCGGGTGCCACTTGGTAGACTACTAACACTACCTACAAACACCAGAAACTAGTTGCAACTCTTGGACAGAGATCAAGTTGATTAATAAGTCGAGAGGGGCACTTAAGCATTCCAATGCATGGTAGTAGCTGGTCATGGATCACAAACACAGAACTCAGTTCTTGAGGACGGCTGCAATGAGACAACCCACCATGTACTCCTACATGGCCTCTCACCGCTACCTTTACCAAATCGTGTTCACACACTTAGCTCTCAACAGTAGGACATGTTCACCACATTCCAATTCATCCCCGATGAATCAGACCTGACACAACTCTAAGCAATAGCAGGCATGACAAACAAGCATGAATGAGTAGGAACATCAGGTCTCAAACAACTCCTACTCATACTAGTGGGTTTCATCTATTTACTGTGGCAATGACAGGTCATGCAGAGGATAAAGGGGTTCAGCTACCGCAACAAGTAACAAATATGTCGTTGTTGTCCTAATGCAGTAAAAGAGAGCAGGAGCGAGGGAGTGGGATTTTATCAGAATGAACAAGGGGGGTTTGCTTGCCTGGCACTTCTGAAGATAATATAGCTCTTCATCGGTGTCATCGAACTCATCGTCGGAACCACGTCTGTCGAGAGGGGACAAACACTGGCAAACAAGGAAGAACACAATCAATGCAATGCACAATATGATGCATGAATGTGACATGGCAATATGTTGTGGTTTGAGCTAATGCAACTAGCAACAAGTTAAATGAAGTTGGTTTGAATCAAAGATTCAAATTCAAACTCCATATGTGATTTATTACATGCCATTTAATTGAATTGTCCTAAACAGTAGTCATAAGTTGTTCTAACATGCATGAAAATGGTACAGATGGATAGATTGGATTTTTCTGATCATTTTTCATATATAATTTATCTCATTTGGAGTTACGGTTGATTTTATATGATTTTTAGAAGTTTATACTATTTTCTGGAATTTCCTGGATTTATTTTAAATCCAAAAAATTAGTTATGGCGTCAGCACTGCGTCATGCTTGCATCAGCAAGTCAACAGGGCTGCCCCGGGTCAAACCTGACCAGGGGGTCCCATTAGTCAGTGACTTAGGGCTCGTTTAGGTCGCTGGCAGGTGAGCCCAGTCAACAGATACGTCAGCACAGTCAATGTTGACGTGTGGGTCCAGGGTAATTAGATTAAACTTAATCTAGTTTAGTTAGCCAGTTAGTTAGGATGTGGGGCCCGGCTGTCAGTTTCACTGGAGGTTAATTAGTGGGGTCATCAGTGGCTAATGATGTGCCACGTCACCGGCCACCGGAGTTCGGCCGGCGGCGACCAAAACGCGGCGGAGGCACACTGGAGGGGCTCGGGTTTCGCCTACGGTGCACCATTCGGTGCGCCCTTTGGCCCTGCGGAGAGCTGGCGCGATGGCGCGTCGGATGGTGGGGGTCTCCGGGCCTGGGGTGGCTGGAGTCGACGACGGCGAGCTCGGTTGTGGCCGCCGGAGTTCGGCTTAGCACGGGTGAGGCGCTGCGCTTGGCTGACGAGCAAACGGAGGTGCTAGGCAGCACCTAAAGGGCAGCAGGAGCACGTCGGAGCTACTACGCGAGGCGGAGGTGCTCGGGGGCACGGAGCTCGCCGGCCATGGCGGACGGCGGCTTCGGACGCTCGCGGGGCAGCGGCTACAGGGCACGCGCGAGAGAGAGAGAGGTGAGGGGAAAGGAAGAGGGGCTCATGGCGGACTCGCAGAGCAGCTTAATGGGCTCGGGGAAGCTTCTGCGACGGAGAATGGACGGCGGCGATCTCCGGCACCGGAGATGAAGACGACGATGCTCCGGTCGACTGGGGCCTCCTCTGGTCGCGTGCGTCGGGTGTGTAGCTCCACAGGGTCGGGGCGAAGCTCAGGGATGCGTAGAGGGAGCGAGGGGGTGGCTGTGGCCGTGGTGGCAGCGAGCGCGGCGGCGATGGCGTTCGGTGGCTGCGTGAGAGAGAGACAAAGGAGGGGAGAGGAGGAGTGGACAGGTCAGAGGGGGTTGGGGGGTTGCGTGGCGTCTCCAGCTAGCCCCCAGCATCGGCGGAAGCAGGAGGTGGCTCGGGCGCATGCCAGCGCGCGGCGGCCACGCGCCTCTCGTCCTTCTGGCGAGAGGTTGGTGGTGACTGGCAGCGGTGGTGGGCTGGGCCAGCTGCAGTGCTGGGCCGCACAGGTAAGCCAGGTAACTTACAGGTAAGTTTCTGTTCTTTTATTGTTTTCTGTTTTCTGTTTTTTTTATTTAATCTTTTGCCACTGTTTTGAATTCAAAACAATTCAAACAATGCCAAAAACTCCTCTGAATATTTTTATTTTGCTAGATGGACTTTTCCAAAAGCTCATAAAATATCTCAAGGGTATTTGAAACTATATTCTAATTATATGAATATAACTCAAATTCAAATAGCTAATGATTTAAATTCAAAGTCCCAAAATTAAGTCCTTAAAAATGTGCAGTATTTTTGGTTTGGACAAGAACCCTTGCCAAAAATATCAAACATTTAAGAAGAGCATTTTGGACACAATGAATGAGATTTTAGGGTTTTTGCCCTTCTTTTATTTAAATGTCTTGAGGCTTTCCAATTTCCTCAGTTCAGGTTTCAAAATTTAAACATGATGCAAGCAAGATGTAAACACTAGGCAGCACCAGAAGCTAGGGATGTGACACGATGGGGATAGTCTTGAGTGCGGAAGCTGGCTGAAGTGGCTTGGAACGGAAAATCTGGCACCCCTTGCACTTTTGGACTAACTCTTTGGCCTCTTCCAGGGTGGTTAGCCAGAAGAAACCGTGCCGGAAGGCTTTGGCGACGAGTGCCCTGGAGGCCCGTGGTGACCGCACTCGCCTTCGTGGATGTCTCTGAGGATTGCCTGGCCTTGTTCTGCCTCGACGCAGCGTTGGAAGATGCCGGTAACGCTGCGCCTGACCAGCTCTCTGTTGACTATGGTGTAGGCTGCTGCTCGGCGTTGCACTTGCCGAGCCAAGATTTCATCAGTTGGCAGCTCTCTGTTTACTAAGAACCTGAGGATGGGCTGGGCCCATGAAGGTGCTGCTATTTCTTCAACTGCCACTAGTGCGACTTGGATAAGGGCAGCCGGGCTGGGAGGCGGCGAGTTGGAGTCCGCAGCCGCTTGTTGGTTTGACAAAGTCCCGGGGCTGACTGGAGCAGTCCCCAGGGCCGAGCTCTGGAGTCTTTGATCTTGCTGCAGCAGTCCCCGGGCCGGGTTCTGAAGTCCTCGGGCCGGCTTCGACTGTGTGTTTCTTGGAGTCGGGTCCGTCGTCCTCAGGCGGAGCCGCCATAAAGATTGAATCTGATTCTGGTGATGGCTTGATAGAAGGCTTGAGGAGGCGCCGGAGGGCGACACCAGATGGTATTGCCTGGCGAGTGGAGCCGATTCGTGCCAAGGCGTCTGCTTGGTCGTTGTCGTTCCTTGGCACGTGGAGGAACTCGCACCCCTCGAAGTATCTACTGAGCTGCTGAACGAGGAAACGGTAGCTCGCCATATTTGCGTCCTTGGCATCCCAATCGCCAGATGATTGTTGGACTACCAAGTCGGAGTCGCCATAACACAGGATCCGGCGAATGCCGAGTTCTTTGGCAAGCCGGAGCCCGTGTATGAGCGCCTTGTACTCGGCCACGTTGTTGGAGGCGGCGAAGTGGATTTGCAGCGCATATCTGTGCTTGTCGCCCTTGGGGGAAGTGAGGACGACGCTGGCTCCCAAACCGGTGCGCATCTTGGAGCCGTCAAAGTGCATCCGCCAATGGGTGGAGTCAGGCGCTGGTGGCAGATACTGGGTCTCGGCCCAGTCGACGAGGAAGTCGGCCAGCGCCTGCGACTTGATGGCGGTGCGGGGCTCATAGTAGATGGTGTAGGGAGCCAGGTCAATGGCCCATTTGGCCACTCAGCCAGAAGCATCTCGGCATTCGATGATCTCGGCCAATGGAGCTGTACAGACCACAGTGATTGGATGCTCCTGGAAGTAAGGCTTCAATTTCTTGGCAGAAAAATGCACGCCGTAGCACATCTTCTGGTAATGGGGGTAGTTCTGCTTGGAGGTCGACAGCACTTCACTCAGGTAATATACCGGTCTCTGGACAGGTAGCGCTTTGCCTTCCTCCTTTCGCTCGACTACAATGACTGTGCTGACTACTCGGCTGGTGGCGGCAATGTATAGGAGCATGGGCTCTTTGGGAGTCGGAGCCGCCAACACAGGGGAGTAGTCAACGTATTCTTCAGTTGGAGAAAAGCCTCGTCCGCCTTGGGAGTCCACTCAAAGAAGGTCGTCTTCTTCATGAGCTGATACAAGGGAGAGCCTTCTCGCCCAGCCGACTGATGAATCGGCTGATGGACGCCAAACAGCCGGTGAACTTCTGCACATCTAACAGTCGTCTGGGTGCTTCCATCCTCTCGATGGCCTTGATCTTCACAAGATTGCACTCTATGCCACGTTCGGAGACCAGGAAACCGAGGAGCTGGCCGGCTGGTACTCCAAAAACGCACTTCTCCAGGTTGAGCTTGATCTGGAATCGGCGCAGATTCTTGAAGGTTTCCTTGAGGTCCTCCAGCAAGGTTCCACGCTTCTCCGTCTTCACCACTACATCATCCACATAGACGTGGGCGTTTCTGCCGAGTTGCTTCAGGAGGCACTTCTGCATGCAACGCTGAAAGGTGGCGCCGGCGTTTCTCAAGCCGAACGTCATGGTTAGGTAGCAGAAGGCTCCAAACGGCGTGATGAAGGCGGTCTTCAGTCTGTCAGCCGGGTTCAGCTTGATCTGGTGATATCCTGAATACGCATCTAGGAAACTCAACAGCTCACATCCGGCTGTGGAGTCTATCACCTGATCGATTCTCGGCAAAGCGAATGGGTCCTTGGGGCAAGCTTTGTTGAGGCTCGTATAATCAATGCACATCCGCCACTGCTTGTTCTTCTTCAGCACCAGTACCGGGTTTGCCAGCCACTCTGGGAAAAACACTTCCATGATGAAGCCGGCCGCCAGGAGCCGGGCTATTTCTTCTCCAACAACTCTTCTTTTTTCTTCTGACAGGTGGCGCAAGGGCTGCCTGACGGGCTTCATATCAGATCGGACATGTAACTTGTGCTTAGTGAATTCCGTCGGGACACCAGGCATGTCCTTGGGGGACCATGCGAAGATGTCGCGATTCTCACGGAGGAAATCGACGAGCTCGCCTTCCTATTTGCTGTCAAGGCCAGTGCCCATGACAGCGTACCTCTCCGGGTGCTCTGGGTCCAACGGTATCTTCTTTGTTTCCTTGGCCGGCTTGAATGATCCTTCTGCTTCCGACTCCTTGGGGTCGGGCGATAACTCGGGCTGCTTGCCGGCCATCGCCATGACCCGATCAAGAAGCCGTTTCTCAGCTGCGATCACCAAGGACTTGGCCAGCCGACTGCTTTCGGCCGCGCAAGCGGACGACTTCCTGTAGTCGCCGGACACGGTTAGGATTCCCTTGGAACTCGGCATCTTCATCTTGAGGTAGGCGTAGTGGGGTACCGCCATGAACTTGGCCAAGGCGGGTCGGCCAAGCAATGCGTGATATGGGCTTTCAAGGTCCACCACCTCAAACCAAATTGGCTCTCGGCGGAAATGATCCTTGTCTCCGAAGAGGACATCTATCAGGATCTTGCCGATTGGTGAGCAGGAAAGGCCGAGGATGATTCCGTGAAACACAGTCCGGCTTCTCTGAAGCTGTCTTCGCTTGATTCCTAGTTTCTCCATCGTATCCTTGTACAGGATGTTGATACTGCTGCCTCCGTCTATCAGTACTCGTGAGAAGCGAGCGGCCCGTCTGTCCATGGCAAGTGTGGCGCCTAGGACCAAGGCGTAAGAGCTTGGGCTCGGCATCACCTCTGGGTGATCAGCTCTGCTCCAACTGATAGGCTTTTCGGACCACTGCATGAACTCTGGAGTGCTTGATGCAACTGTATTTACTTCTTGTTGCTGTTGGCGCCTGCTGCGCCGGTCATCCGCCACACTGGTGAACACCACATAGGCTCCATGCTCATCTGGGAACTCGTCTTGTATCGCGCCGACTGGCCTGACGGCCGGCTGCTGGGGCGGCTGCGGAGGAGGCAGCCCAACAGGAGGGGGAGGGGGCAAGCCGTCCCCCTTGGCGATTCTGGTCAGCCAGTGACATTTCCTGGTGGTATGGTTGGACGGCTTCGCACCGCTGTGGAACTTGCAGGGACCATCCAGAGTCTGCTCATAGGAGAAAGCCGGCAGCCAGTTGGACTTGGGAGGTCGCTTGTACGTGCTCGTGAAGTTGCGGACAAAAGCCTCGGTGAAGTCGACCCAACTGTTGATGCTGCGAGGCTTCAGACTGTTTAACCACGTCCGGGCCGAGCCCTGGAGCATGAGCGGGACATATCTTACGGCAACACGCTTGTTGCCGTTCGCTATGTTGACAGCCGTGGAGTAGTCGATCAGCCAATCTTCCGGCTTCATGGTGCCAGTATATTTGGGCGTGTCTCGGGAGAGCGTGAACCCTTTGGGAAAGGGCTCGTCCCAGATGCGGGGTCCGAAGCAGGGGGGACCCAACTCGTCTTCTTCTTCCAGCGCCAGGGATCGGCGGAGTCGGTCGATCCGGTGGCGGGCGTCATTCTCTCCGACTCCCTCTCGGCGGCCAAGGCGGTCGCCGAGAGTCGGATGTTCCACGGGCGGCGGGGAGACTCGCCTTTCTCCGCGAGGAGGGGGAGGCTGGTAGTCGTCCCGCCGTTCCACCGCTCTGGGGCGGCCGTCTTGGTCGCGCTCGATGGTGATGTGAGTCCGGCTGTGGCTGTCAGCCAGCTCCTTGTCCTTCTTCCCACGAGCCCCGCCAGTCGGCGTCCGAGACGTCGCACCTTGGTCTCGGCGAGGCGGTGGGTCGTCCTTTTGGCGCTGCGGCGCCTCGGTGCGGCAGCCGGCACCATTCTGCGCGGCGGCCGCGTCGAGGAGCTACTAAACTCGCTCCGTCATTATGCGGCGCTCTTCGCCTTCGAAGTTGTCGAGCTCGTCTGCCGCCGCCTGGGCGGCACGGATATTCTCTGCGGGCATGGCGTACACAGGGCGATCAGCCCCAAAGAGGTTTGCGATTGCCGCGTCGCGCTGTCGGACCGCGCCTAGGCGGCTAGGCCCAGTTGGAGCCGGCAAACCGCCTACGGCGCGATCCATCTCTCGTTGGTAAGCTTCTGACAAGCGCCTCATGCTTGCCAGCTTCTTCGCGCCCTCGATGAGCTGAAGGCGGAGCGCCTCCAGCGTCCCGGCGTCGGCGTCTTCCGGTATCGGTGCTGCAAGGTCCCGCAGGGCTGCGTCAAACGGGTCATGCGCTCCTTCGCCGGAGCGCTCGCCGTGTTCGAGGACGAGGACCTCAGTGACGGTGCTTCCGCCGCTCCCCGCGTATGAGAGCGGCTCGTCGTAGACCACCACGTTGGTGGGGAACGCGTCGAGCGACGCGGTGTCGGAGTTGACCTGCATCGGGTCGGTGGATCCTATGGACTCCAGGTCCGCGGCAGGCTCGCCAGCGACGTGGAGTTGGTAGAGGAGGCCCGCGAGGAGGCTCTCGGGGGCACTCGTGCCTGCGTCGGATGCAGGCTCATCGGAGAGGCGAACCTCACCGATAAGATCGGCGAGGCAGCTGGCCGCAGAGGCGATCTCTGCGCCGTGCAGTGCGTCGGCACAGACTCCATCCGGCGTGCCGGGCTGGCTGCGCTTGCCGGGAAGGAACAGGGTACCCGTCTAGAGCAGATCTCCGAACGACGGTGCACCTCGCCCCACGGTGGGTGCCAACTGTCGGGGGTTGGATACGACATATGCCAAGGGATGGCTTATCATGGTGGGAGCGAGTAGAACGTCGCCGGTGCCTGGAAGCGGGATGAGGCGAAGACATGCACGCCGGCGGAACTTACCCAGCTTCAGGGCTCTCCTAGGAGATAACACCCCTACTGCTCCTCTGCGGGGTCTCCGCATGATCACTCAAGCAAGGTGACTACAATGGTGCTCCTAGAGCTTTTTCGGGAGGCAGGAGAGGGCAAGGCTAGTTCTCTCCTCCCGTGCTATCTGGTCTATCTCTATTCAGGTCCGAACCCTTTGCATGGGTGCCCCGGGGGGTTTATATAGGCCTACCCCCCGGGGGTACAATAGTAATACGGCTGGGCGCGGGTCCCAGCCGTCTGTCGCTCAGGCCACTGTCCTTCCCGCCGGCTTCTGGGGCCCGCCGACTGGCGGGTCCCGCGGACAGGCTTGATACTGTAGCGACACTCCTGGTGACGCAGGCTTGGTCATCGGGTCGTGGCAACAGTGCTGCCATCTATCAGGCGATCACCGTCGCCATTCCCCATCTTATCTGGTTAATGGCACGTGGGGCCCTGGGGAGGAGTCGGCCGACTCCAGGGAGGCCGACTCCCATAGGTCCGTCTTCGGGTGCCCAGGCCTCGGCCCTCCCACTGACAGGCGGCCCCGCCACCTTCGGGTCGTACAGGCCGGCGTCATGGGCACAGTGTACTGCGCACTGTGGCTGAGGTCAGGGCAGGCATGGCAACAGTGTCGCGCCTCGCCGGAGATCTTCCAGCGATACGGCTCACTGTAGCCATGCCAGCCCTTCGTGAGCAGGGGGAACGGCCACGCCGTGATCGTACCCTGCATCGTACTTCGGGATAAGGGAGGAGTCTTGGGCCGACTCTCCGTAGTCGGCCTCCTTGGAGGTCGCCAGCTCGGAGTTGGCCTCTCTAGAGGTCGCCAGCTCGGAGTCGGCTTATCTCGGAGTCGCCGTCTGGGACTCGGCTTGAGGGGCACGGCCTACCTCGATGTCTTGAAAGGTCTTGGGGCCCGGGTTAGCCTACCCGTGGCCCATTACTCCGACAAGACTTGCCGGTAACGAGATTGAACTAGTTATTGAGATACTGACGATCGAATCTCGGGCAAGTAACATACCGGTGACAAAGGGAACAACGTATATTGTTATGCAGTTTGACCGATAAAGATCTTCGTAGAATATGTAGGAGCCAATATGAGAATCCAGGTTCCGCTATTGGTTATTGACCAGAGATGTGTCTCGGTCATGTCTACATAGTTCTCGAACCCGTAGGGTCCGCACGCTTAAAGTAAGATGACAGTTATATAATGAGTTTATGTGTTTTGATGTACCGAAGGTTGTTCGGAGTCCCGGATGTGATCAAGGACATGACGAGGAGTCTCGAAAGGGTTGAGACATAAAGATCGATATATTGGACGACTATATTTGGACATCGGAAAGGTTTCGGGTCAGATTGGGACAATACCGGAGCTCCGGGAGGTTATCGGAACCCCCCGGGAGGTATATGGGC
>NC_041387.1:54166459-54180715 GCF_002162155.2 Triticum dicoccoides
CTCCCTCCTTCCTCTTCCTTCACTCTCCCTCTCCTAATAGGAAAGGGGGGAGTCCTACTCCCGATGGGAGTTGGACTCTCTCCCTAGGGCGCGCCACCTCCCTTGGCCGCCCCCTCCTCCACTCCTTTATATATGGGGGAGGGGGCACCCCATAGAGACAACAATTGATCATTGATCTCTTAGCCGTGTGCGGTGCCCCCCTCCACCATAGTCCTCCTCGATAATATCGTAGCGATGCTTAGGTGAAGCCCTGCGATGGTAGAACATCATCATCGTCACCACACCGTCGTGCTGATGGAACTCTCCCTCGATACTCAGCTGGATCAGAGTACAAGGGACGTCATCGAGCTGAACGTGTGCAAGAACTCAGAGGTGCCGTAGGTTCGGTGCTTGATCGGTCGGGCCGTGAAGACGTATGACTACATCAACCGCGTTGTGCTAACGATTCCGCTTTCGGTCTACGAGGGTACGTGGACACACTCCCCTCTCATTTCTATGCATCACCATGATCTTGTGTGTGCGTAGGAATTTTTTTGAAATTGCTACGTTCCCCAACAGTGGCATCTGAGCCTAGGTTTTATGCGTTGATGTTATATGCATGAGTAGAACACAAGTGAGTTGTGGGCGATACAAGTCATACTGCTTACCAGCATGTCATACTTTGGTTCAGCGGTATTGTTGGATGAAGCGGCCCGAACCGACATTACACGTACACTTACGCAAGACTGGTTCTACCGACGTGCTTTGCACACAGGTGGCTAGCGGGTGTCAGTTTCTCCAACTTTAGTTGAACCGAGTGTGGCTATGTCCGGTCCTTGAGAAGGTTAAAACAACACTAACTTGATGAACTATCGTTGTGGTTTTGATGCGTAGGTAAGAACGGTTCTTGCTCAGCCCGTAGCAGCCACATAAAACTTGCAACAACAAAGTAGAGGACGTCTAACTTGTTTTTGCAGGGCATGTTGTGATGTGATATGGTCAAGACGTGATGCTATATTTTATTGTATGAGATGATCATATTTTGTAACCGAGTTATCGGCAACTGGCAGGAGCCATATGGTTGTCGCTTTATTGTATGCAATGCAATCGCCCTGTAATTGCTTTACTTTATCACTAAGCGGTAGCGATAGTCGTAGAAGCAATAGTTGGTGAGACGACAATGATGCTACGATGGAGATCAAGGTGTCGCGCCGGTGACGATGGTGATCATGACAGTGCTTCGGAGATGGAGATCACAAGCACAAGATGATGATGGCCATATCATATCACTTATATTGATTGCATGTGATGTTTATCTTTTATGCATCTTATCTTTCTTTGATTGACGGTAGCATTATAAGATGATCTCTCACTAAATTTCAAGATAAAAGTGTTCTCCCTGAGTATGCACCGTTGCCAAAGTTCGTCGTGCCCAGACACCACGTGATGATCGGGTGTGATAAGCTCTACATCCATCTACAACGGGTGCAAGCTAGTTTTGCACACGCAGAATACTCGGGTTAAACTTGACGAGCCTAGCATATGCAGATATGGCCTTGGAACACTGAGACCGAAAGGTCGAGCGTGAATCATATAGTAGATATGATCAACATAGTGATGTTCACCATTGAAAGCTACTAAATTTCACGTGATGATCGGTTATGGTTTAGTTGATTTGGATCACGTGATCACTTAGATGATTAGAGAGATGTCTATCTAAGTGGGAGTTCTTCAGTAATATGATTAATTGAACTTAAATTTATCATGAACTTAGTACCTGATAGTATTTTGCTTGTCTATGTTTGTTGTAGATAGATGGCTCGTGCTGTTGTTCCATTGAATTTTAATGTGTTCCTTGAGAAAGCAAAGTTAAAAGATGATGGTAGCAATTACATGGACTGGATCCGTAACTTCAGGATTATACTCAATGCTGCACAGAAGAATTACGTCCTGGAAGCACCGCTAGGTGCCAAACCTGCTGCAGGAGCAACACCAGATGTTATGAATGTCTGGCAGAGCAAATCTGATGACTACTCGATAGTTCAGTGTGCCATGCTTTACGGCTTAGAACTGGGACTTCAACGACGTTTTGAATGTCATGGAGCATATGAGATGTTCCAGGAGTTCAAGTTAATATTTCAAGCAAATGCCCGGATTGAGAGATATGAAGTCTCCAATAAGTTCTATAGCTGCAAGATGGAGGAGAATAGTTCTGTCAGTGAGCATATACTCAGAATGTCTGGGTATAATAATCACTTGATTCAACTGGGAGTTAATCTTTCAGATGATAGTGTCATTGACAGAATTCTTCAATCACTGCCACCAAGCTACAAGAGCTTCGTGATGAACTATAATATGCAAGGGATGGATAAGACAATTCCCGAGCTCTTCGCAATGCTAAAGGCTGCGGAGGTAGAAATCAAGAAGGAGCATCAAGTGTTGATGGTCAATAAGACCACCAGTTTCAAGAAAAGGGGCAAAGGGAAAAAGAAGGGGAACTTCAAGAAGAACAACAAACAAGTTGCTGCTCAAGAGAAGAAACCCAAGTCTGGACCTAAGCCTGAGACTGAGTGCTTCTACTGCAAGCAGACTGGTCACTGAAAGTGGAACTGCCCCAAGTATTTGGAGGATAAGAAGGATAGCAAGGTGAACAAAGGTATATGTGATATACATGTTATTGATGTGTACCTTACCAGAGCTCGCAGTAGCACCTGAGTATTTGATGCTAGTTTTGTTGCTAATATTTGCAACTCGAAACAGGGACAACAGATTAAGCGGACACTGGCTAGGGACGAGGTGACGATGCGCGTGGGAAATGGTTCCAAAGTCGATGTGATCGCCGTCGGCATGCTACCTCTACATCTACCTTCGGGATTAGTTTTAGACCTAAATAATTATTATTTGGTGACAGCATTGAGCATGAACATTATATCTGGATCTTGTTTGATGCGAGACGATTATTCATTTAAATCTGGGAATAATGGTTGTTCTATTTATATGAGTAATATCTTTTATTGTCATGCACCTTTAAAGAGTGGTCTATTTTTGATGAATCTTGATAGTAGTGATACACATATTCATAATGTTGAAACCAAAAGATGCAGAGTTGATAATGATAGTGCAACTTATTTGTGGCACTGCCGTTTAGGTCATATTGGTGTAAAGCACATGAAGAAACTCCATATTGATGGACTTTTGGAATCACTTGATTATGAATCACTTGGTACTTGCGAACCATGCCTCATGGGCAAGATGACTAAAACGTCGTTCTCCGGAACTATGGAGCGAGCAACTGATTTGTTGGAAATCATACATACTGATGTGTGTGGTCCAATGAATGTGGAGGCTCGCGGCGGATATCGTTATTTTCTCACCTTCACAGATGATTTAAGCAGATATGGGTATATCTACTTGATGAAACATAAGTCTGAAACATTTGAAAAGTTCAAAGAATTTCAGAGTGAAGTTGAAAATCATCGTAACAAGAAAATAAAGTTTCTACGATCTAATCGTGGAGGAGAATAGTTGAGTTACGAGTTTGGTTTACATTTGAAGCAATGCCGAACAGTTTCGCAACTCACGCCACCCGGAACACCACAGCGTAATGGTGTGTCCGAATGTTGTCATCGTACTTTACAAGATATGGTGCGATCTATGATGTGTCTTACTGATTTACTGCTATTGTTTTGGGGTTATGCTTTAGAGACGGCCGCATTCACGTTAAATAGGGCACCATCAAAATCCGTTGAGACGGCACCTTATGAACTGTGGTTTGGCAAGAAACCAAAGTTGTCGTTTCTTAAAGTTTGGGGTTGCGATGCTTATGTGAAAAAGCTTCAACCTGGTAAGCTCGAACCCAAATCAGAGAAATGTGTCTTCATAGGATACCCAAAGCAAACTGTTGGGTACACCTTCTATCACAGATCCGAAAGCAAGACATTTGTTGCCAAGAATGGATCCTTTCTAGAGAAGGAGTTTCTCTCAAAAGAAGTGAGTGGGAGGAAAGTAGAACTTGATGAGGTAACTGTACCTGCTCCTTTATTGGAAAATAGTTCATCACAGAAATCGGTTCCTGTGACGATGATGTCTACTACACAACCTTCTTCTTGTAGACGTTGTTGGGCCTGCAAGTGCACAGGTTTGTAGGACAGTAGCAAATTTCCCTCAAGTGGATGACCTAAGGTTTATCAATCCATAGGAGGCGTAGGATGAAGATGGTCTCTCTCAAATAACCCTGCAACCAAATAACAAAGAGTCTCTTGTGTCCCCAACACACCCAATACAATGGTAAATTGTATAGGTGCACTAGTTCGGTGAAGAGATGGTGATACAAGTGCAAAATAGATAGTAGATATAGGATTTTGTAATCTGAAAATATAAAAACAGCAAGGTAACTAATGGTAAAAGTGAGCACAAACGGTATTGCAATGATAGGAAACAAGGCCTAGGGTTCATACTTTCACTAGTGCAAGTTCTCTCAACAATAATAACATAGATAGATCATATAACAAGCCCTCAACATGCAAAAAAGAGTCACTCCAAAGCCACTAATAGCGGAGAACAAATGTAGAGATTATGGTAGGGTACGAAACCACCTCAAAGTTATTCTTTCGGATCAATCTATAAAAGAGTTCGTACTAGAATAACACCTTAAGACACAAATCAACCAAAACCCTAATGTCACCTAGATACTCCATTGTCACCTAAAGTATCCGTGGGCATGATTATACGATATGCATCACACAATCTCAGATTCATCCAACCAACATAAAAGTACTTCAAAGAGTGCCCCATAGCTACTACCGGAGAGTCAAGAACGTGTGCCAACCCCTATGCATAGGTTCCCAATGTCACGAAACCCGCAAGTTGATCACCAAAACATACATCAAGTGGACGCAAGACATACATCAAGTGTTCTCATAAAAGACTCAATCCGATAAGATAACTTCAAAGGGGAAACTCAATTCATCACAAGAGAGTAGAGGGGGAGAAACATCATAAGATCCAACTCCTATAGCAAAGCTCGGGATACATCAAGATCGTGCCATAGAGGGAACACGAGAGAGAACACGAGAGAGAGAGAGATCAAACACATAGCTACTGGTACATACCCTCAGCCCCGAGGGTAAACTACTCCCTCCTCGTCATGGATAGCGCCGGGATAATGAAGATGGCCAACGTTGAGGGTTCCCCCCTCCGGCAGGGTGCCGAAACAGGCTCCCGAGAGGTTTTTGGTGGCTACAGACGCTTGCGGCAGCGGAACTCCCGATCTATCTTCTGTTCTGTAAGTTTTAGGGTACGTAGGTATATATGGGTGCGAGGGGTACGTCGGTGGACCTTCGGGGTGCTCACGAGGCAGGGGGCGCACCCCCCACCCTCGTGGGCAGCCCGGGACTCCCCTGACGTGCACTCCAAGTCCATCGGGTGGCTTTCCTTCCAAAAATAACTTCTCAAGTTGATTTCATTCCGTTTTGACTTCGTCTGATACTCCTTTTCCTCGAAACTCTGAAATAGGCATAAAACAACAAATCTGGGTTGGGCCTCCGGTTAATAGGTTAGTCCCAAAAATAATATAAAAGTGGATAATAAAGCCCAATATTGCCTAAAACAGTAGATAAAGTAGCATGGAGCAATCAAAAATTATAGATACGTTGGAGACGTATCAAGCATCCCCAAGCTTAATTCGTGCTCGTCCTCGAGTAGGTAAATGATAAAAAGAGAATTTTTTATGCGGAGTGATACTTTGGCATAATTTCAATGTAAATCTTCTTAATTGTGGTAAGAATATTCAGATCCGAAAGATTCAAGACAAAAGTTCATATTGACATAAAAATAATAATACTTCAAGCATACTAACTAAGCAATCATGTCTTCTCAAAATAGCATGGCAAAAGAAAGTTCATCCCTACAAAATCATATAGTTAGGCTATGCTTCATTTTTGTCACACAAAGATGTTCCCAACTTCTATACCCCTGATGACAAGCCAAGCAATTGTTTCATACTTAAATAATCTCAAACATTTTCAACCTTCACGCAATACATGAGCGTGAGCCATGGATATAGCACTATGGGTGGAATAGAATATGATGATGGGGATTGTGTGGAGAAGACAAAAAAGGAGAAAGTCTCACATTGAAGAGGATAATCAATGGGCTATGGAGATGCCCATCAATTGATGTCAACATGAGGAGTAGGGATTGCCATGCAACGGACGCACTAGAGCTATAAATAAATGCTCAAAAAAAGAAAACTAGTGGGTGTGCATCCAACTTGCTTGCTCACAAAGACCTAGGGCATTTGAGGAAGCCCATCGTGGGAATATACAAGCCAAGTTCTATAATGAAAAATTCCCACTAGTATGAAAAAGACAACTTATGAGACTCACTACATGAAGAACAAGGTGCTACTTTGAAGCACAATATATGAGACTCACTACATGAAGAACAAGGTGCTACTTTGAAGCACAAGTGTGGAAAAAGAGATAGTAGCATTGCGCTTTTTATTTATTTTCTTTTTTTTGGGCCTTCTTTTTTTCTTTTGGCCTTTCTCTTTTTTTTTGGGCAATGCTCTAATAATGATGATCATCACACTTCCATTGATTACAACATATGAATTACAACTCGAAACTAGAACAAGATATGACTCTATATGAATGCCTCCGGTGGTGTACCAGGATGGTGCAATGAATCAAGAGTAACATGTATGAAAAATAATGCATGGTGGCTTTTCCACAAATACGATGTCAACTACATGATCATGCAATGGCAATATGACAAAAGTAATGTATGTCATGATGATGAATGGAACGGTGGAAAGTTGCATGGCAATATATCTCGGAATGGCTATGGAAATGCCATAATAGGTAGGTATGGTGGCTGTTTTTAGGAATATATAAGGAGGTTTATGTGTGATAGAGCGTATCATATCACGGGGTTCGGATGCACCGGCAAAGTTTGCACCAACTCTCAAGGTGAGAAAGAGCAATGCACGGTACCGAAGAGGCTAGCAAAGGCCGAAAGGTGAGAGTGTGTATAATCCATGGACTCAACATTAGTCAAAAGAACTCATATACTTATTGCAAAAATTTAGAAGTCATCAAAAACCAAGTACTACGCACATGCTCCTAGGGGGATAGATTGGTAGGAAAAGACCATCGCTCGTCCCCGACCGCCACTCATAAGGATGCACAAGCCAGGTACACTTCATGTTTCAAATTTGTTACACAACTTTAACCATACGTGCGTGCTACGGGACTTGCTAACTTCAACACAAGCATTCTTCAAATTCATAATCACCCAACTAGCATGACTTTGATATTATCACCTCCATATCTCAAAACAATTATCAAGCATCAAACTTATCTTAGTATTCAACGCACTCAAAAGAAAGTTTCACATATCTTGAATACCAAGTATATTAATATTAAGGAAATTACCATGCTATTAATGACTCTCAAAATAATCTAAGTGAAGCATGAGAGATCAATAGTTTCTTTAAAACAAATCCACCACCGTGCTCTAAAAGATCTAAGTGAAGCACTAGAGCAATAACAAAAACTACTCCGAAAGATATAAGTGAAGATCAATGAGCAGTCGAATAATTATGCAACTATGTGAAGACTCTCACAATTAATAATTTCAGATCTTGATACTTTATTCAAACAGCAAGAAAAGCTAAAGAAAACTACATTGCAAGGATAGCACAACTCATGTGAAGAAGCAAAAACTTAGGCTCAACCGATACTAACCGATAGTTGTTGAAGAAGAAAGGTGGGATGCCTACTGGGGCATACCCAAGCTTAGATGCTTGAGACTTCTTGGAATATTATATTGGGGTGCCTTGGGCATCCCCAAGCTTGAACTTTTGTGTCTCCTTAATTCCTCTCATATCATGGTTTCTCTTTTTATCAAAAGCTTCATTCACAACAAACTCAACAAGAACCCGTGAGATAGGTTAGTATAAACCAATGCAAAATCTTATCATTTTCTACTATAAAAAATTACTTAAATTATTATTCAACATTGCATACTAAATTCCTATGCATATTTAATACTCCTATCCTTAAATAGAATCATTAAACAAGCAAACATATGCAAACAATGCAAACATAACAGCAATCTGCCAAAACAGTACAGTCTGTAAAGAATGCAAGAGTATCAATACTTCCCTGACTCCAAAAATTTTGAACTAAAATTTCCACTGTAATAAATTTATCATAGCTTAATATGCAAAAAGATTCAACGTAATACCATTTTCTGAATTTTCTAGGGAATTTTTTAAACAGTGGTAAACTTTCTGTTTTCAAACAGCAACATGTATACAAGCAAAATAAGCATGGCAAAGGCTATCGTTGACTTTTTTATTGAAACTAAAGATGCAAAAAATTATTCTAACTAACAGAAAGCAAAAACTAACAAAATAAAATGATGCTCCAAGCAAAACACATATCATGTGGTGCATAAAAATATAGCTCCAAGTAAAGTTACCGATGAACGAAGACGAAAGAGGGGATGCCTTCCGGGGCATCCCCAAGCTTAGGCTCTTGGTTGTCCTTGAATATTACCTTGGGGTGCCTTGGGCATCCCCAAGCTTAGGCTCTTGCCACTCCTTATTCCATAGTCCATCGAATCTTTACCCAAAACTTGAAAACTTCAACCACACAAAACTCAAAACAAAACTTCAACCACGATGATGTCTACTACACAACCTTCTTCTTGTAGACGTTGTTGGGCCTGCAAGTGGACAGGTTTGTAGGACAGTAGCAAATTTCCCTCAAGTGGATGACCTAAGGTTTATCAATCCGTAGGAGGCGTAGGATGAAGATGGTCTCTCTCAAATAACCCTGCAACCAAATAACAAAGAGTCTCTTGTGTCCCCAACACACCCAATACAATGGTAAATTGTATAGGTGCACTAGTTCGGTGAAGAGATGGTGATACAAGTGCAAAATAGATAGTAGATATAGGATTTTGTAATCTGAAAATATAAAAACATCAAGGTAACTAATGGTAAAAGTGAGCACAAACGGTATTGCAATGATAGGAAACAAGGCCTAGGGTTCATACTTTCACTAGTGCAAGTTCTCTCAACAATAATAACATAGATAGATCATATAACAAGCCCTCAACATGCAAAAAAGAGTCACTCCAAAGCCACTAATAGCGGAGAACAAACATAGAGATTATGGTAGGGTACGAAACCACCTCAAAGTTATTCTTTCGGATCAATCTATAAAAGAGTTCGTACTAGAATAACACCTTAAGACACAAATCAACCAAAACCCTAATGTCACCTAGATACTCCATTGTCACCTAAAGTATCCGTGGGCATGATTATACGATATGCATCACACAATCTCAGATTCATCCAACCAACATAAAAGTACTTCAAAGAGTGCCCCATAGCTACTACCGGAGAGTCAAGAACGTGTGCCAACCCCTATGCATAGGTTCCCAATGTCATGAAACCCGCAAGTTGATCACCAAAACATACATCAAGTGGACGCAAGACATACATCAAGTGTTCTCATAAAAGACACAATCCGATAAGATAACTTCAAAGGGGAAACTCAATTCATCACAAGAGAGTAGAGGGGGAGAAACATCATAAGATCCAACTCCTATAGCAAAGCTCGGGATACATCAAGATCATGCCATAGAGGGAACACGAGAGAGAACACGAGAGAGAGAGAGAGAGAGAGAGAGATCAAACACATAGCTACTGGTACATACCCTCAGCCCTGAGGGTGAACTACTCCCTCCTCGTCATGGATAGCGCCGGGATGATGAAGATGGCCACCGGTGAGGGTTCCCCCCTCCGGGAGGGCGCCGGAACGGGCTCCCGAGAGGTTTTTGTTGGCTACAGAGGCTTGCGGCGGCGAAACTCCTAGTCTATCTTCTGTTCTAGATGTTTTAGGGTACGTAGGTATATATGGGTGCAAGGGGTGCGTCGGTGGACCTCCGGGGTGCTCACGAGGCAGGGGGCGCGCCCCCCACCCTTGTGGGCAGCCCAGGACTCCCCTGACATGCACTCCAAGTCCATCGGGTGGCTTTCCTTCCAAAAATAACTTCTCCAGTTGATTTCGTTCCATTTTGACTCCGTCTGATATTCCTTTTCCTCAAAACACTGAAATAGGCATAAAACAACAAATCTGGGCTGGGCCTCCGGTTAATAGGTTAGTCTCAAAAATAATATAAAAGTGGATAATAAAGCCCAATATTGCCTAAAATAGTAGATAAAGTAGCATGGACAATCAAAAATTATAGATACGTTGGAGATGTAACAGACGACTACACCAATAGGTGAGGAAGCTAATGATGTTGATCATGAAACTTCAGATCAAGTTACTACAGAACCTCATAGGTCAACCAGAGTAAGATCCGCACCAGAGTGGTACGGTAATCCTATTCTGGAGGTCATCTTACTTGACCATGGCAAACCTATGAACTATGAGGAAGCGATGATGAGCCCAGATTCTGCAAAATGGCTTGAGGCCATGAAATCTGAGATGGGATCCATGTATGAGAACAAAGTGTGGACTTTGTTGACTTGCTCGATGATCGGCAAGCCATCGAGAATAAATGGATCTTCAAGAAGAAGACTGACGATGATGGTAATGTTACTGTCTACAAAGCTTGACTTGTTGCAAAAGGTTTTCGACAAGTTCAAGGGGTTGACTACGATGAGACTTTCTCACCCGTAGCGATGCTTAAGTCTGTCCGAATCATGTTAGCAATTGCCGCATTTCATGATTATGAAATTTGGCAAATGGATGTCAAAACTGCATTCCTGAATGGATTTCTGGAAGAAGAGTTGTATATGATGCAACCAGAAGGTTTTGTCGATCCAAAGGATGCTAACAAAGTGTGCAAGCTCCAGTGATCCATTTATGGACTGGTGCAAGCCTCTCGGAGTTGGAATAAACGCTTTGATAGTGTGATCAAAGCATATGGTATTATACAGACTTTTGGAGAAGCCTGTATTTAAAAGAAAGTGAGTGGGAGCTCTGTATCATTTCTAATATTATATGTGGACGACATATTATTGATTGGAAATGATATAGAATTTCTGGATAGCATAAAAGGATACTTGAATAAAAGTTTTTCAATGAAAGACCTCAGTGAAGCTGCTTACATATTGGGCATCAAGATCTATAGAGATAGATCAAGACACTTAATTGGACTTTCACAAAGTACATACCTTGATAAAGTTTTGAAAATTTTCAAAATGGATCAAGCAAAGAAAGGGTTCTTGCCTGTAATACAAGGTGTGAAATTGAGTCAGACTCAATGCCCAACCACTGCAGAAGATAGAGAGAAAAATGAAAGAAGTTCCCTATGCTTCAGCCATAGGCTCTATCATGTATGCAATGCTATGTACCAGACCTGATGTGTGTCTTCCTATTAGTTTAGCAGGGAGGTACAAAAGTAATCCAGGAGTGGATCACTGGACAGCGGTCAAGAACATCCTGAAATACCTGAAAAGGACTAGGGGTATGTTTCTCGTTTATGGAGGTGACAAAGAGCTAGTCGTAAATGGTTACGTCGATGCAAGCTTTGACACAGATCCAGACGATTCTAAATCGCAAACCGGATACGTGTTTATATTGAATGGTGGAGCTGTCAGTTGGTGCAGTTCTTAACAAAGCATCGTAGCGGGATCTACATGTGAAGCGGAGTACATAGCTGCTTCGGAAATAGCAAATGAAGGAGTCTGGATGAAGGAGTTCATATCCGATCTAGGTGTCATACCTAGTGCATCGGGTCCAATGAAAATCTATTGTGACAATACTGGTGTGATTGCCTTGGCAAAGGAATCCAGATTTCACAAGAGAACCAAGCACATCAAGAGACGCTTCAATTCCACCCGGGACCAAGTCTAGGTGGGAGACATAGAGATTTGCAAGATATATATGGATCTGAATGTTGCAGACCCGTTGACTAAGCCTCTTCCATGATCAAAACATGATCAGCACCAAGACTCCATGGGTGTTAGAATCACTACTGTGTAATCTAGATTATTGACTCTAGTGCAAGTGGGAGACTGAAGGAAATATGCCCTAGAGGGAATAATAAAGTTATTATTTATTTCCTCATATCGTGATAAATGTTTATTATTCATGCTAGAATTGTATTACCCGGAAACATAATACATGTGTGAATACATAGACAAACATAGTGTCACTAGTATGCCTCTACTTGACTAGCTCGTGAATCAAAGATGGTTAAGTTTCCTAACCATAGACATGAGTTGTCATTTGATTAACGGGATCACATCATTAGGAGAATGATGTGATTGACTTGACCCATCCCGTTAGCTTAGCACTTGATCGAATAGTATGTTGCTATTACTTTCTTCATGACTTATACATGTTCCTATGACTAAGAGATTATGTAACTCCCGCTTACCGGAGGAACACTTTGTGTGCTACCAAACATCACAACATAATTGGGTGATTATAAAGGTGCTCTACAGGTGTCTCTGAAGGTACTTGTTGAGTTGACATATTTCGAGATTAGGATTTGTCACTCCGATTGTCGGAGAGGTATCTTTGGGCCCTCTCGGTAATGCACATCACTATAAGCCTTGCAAGCAATGTAACTAACGAGTTAGTTATGAGATGATGCATTACGTAACGAGTAAAGAGACTTGCCGGTAACGAGATTGAACTAGGTATTGACATACTGACGATCGAATCTCGGGCAAGTAACATACCGATGACAAAGGGAACAACGTATGTTATTACGCGGTTTGACCGATAAAGATCTTTGTAGAATATGTAGGAGCCAATATGAGCATCCAGGTTCCGCTATTGGTTATTGACCGGAGACGTGTCTCGGTCATGTCTACATAGTTCTCGAACCCGTAGGGTCCGCACGCTTAAAGTAAGATGACAGTTATATTATGAGTTTATGTGTTTTGATGTACCGAAGGTTGTTCGGAGTCCCGGATATGATCAAGGACATGACGAGGAGTCTCGAAATGGTCGAGACATAAAGATCGATATATTGGACGACTATATTTGGACACCGGAAAGGTTCCGGGTGAGATTGGGATAATACCGGAGCTCCGGGAGGTTATCAGAACCCCCCGGGAGGTATATGGGCCTTATTGGGCCTTAGTGGAAAGGAGGGGAAAGGAGCAAGGGAGGGGGCGCCCCCCCCCCAAGCCCAATCTGAATTGGGAGGGGGGCCGGCCCCCCTTTCCTTCCTCCCTCCTTAGGAAAGGGGGGAGTCCTACTCCCGGTAGGAGTTGGACTCCCTCCCTAGGGCGCGCCACCCCCCTTGGCCGGCCCCCTCCTCCACTCCTTTATATACGGGGGAGGGGGCACCCCATAGAGACAACAATTGATCATTGATCTCTTAGCTGTGTGCGGTGCCCCCCTCCACCATAGTCCTCCTCGATAATATCATAGCGGTGCTTAGGCGAAGCCCTGCGACGGTAGAACATCATCATCGTCACCACGCCGTCGTGCTGACGGAACTCTCCCTCGACACTCGGCTGGATCGGAGTACGAGGGATGTCATCGAGCTGAACGTGTGCAAGAACTCAGAGGTGCCGTAGTTTCGGTGCTTGATCGGTCGGGCCGTGAAGACGTACGACTACATCAACCATGTTGTGCTAACGCTTCTGCTTTCGGTCTACGAGGGTACGTGGACACACTCTCCCCTCTCGTTGCTATGCATCACCATGATCTTGTGTGTGCGTAGGAAATTTTTTGAAATTACTATATTCCCCAACAATAACACTGCGTGGTCCTGGCATTTTGAGCTTTAGATAAGCGTAGTGCGGACCACATTGAAACGGGCAAATGCGGTTCGTCCCAGTAGTGCATGATAGCCATTGCGAAAAGGGACGATGTCGAAGATCAAGTCTTCGCTTCGAAAGTTGTCTGGCGAACCAAAGACGACTTCCAATGTGATTGAGCCCGTGCAGCGGGCCTCAACACCAGGTATTACTCCTTTAAAGGTAGTTTTGGTGGGCTTGATTCTTGACGAGTCAATACCCATTTTCCGGACTGTGTCCTGATAGAGCAGGTTAAGACTGTTGCCGCCGTCCATGAGGACTCTTGTGAGGTGGAATCCGTCAATAATTGGGTCGAGGACAAATGCGGCTAAACATCCATGACGGATACTGGTCGGATGGTCCCTGCGATCAAAGGTGATCAGGCAAGCTGACCATGGGTTAATGTTTGGGGCGACTGGCTCTATCGCATAGATGTCCCTTAACGCGCGCTTGCGCTCCCTTTTGGGGATGTGAGTAGCGTATATCATATT
>NC_041387.1:54181045-54241725 GCF_002162155.2 Triticum dicoccoides
GGGGATTTCTTCTGTCCTCCTGTGTTTGGTGGGCGGGGCTCCTCATCGTCATCCTCACTGGGTGACCCTTTCCCCATATGCTCGGTGTTTAACTTACCGGCCTGCTTAAGACCCAACAACTTTTGTTGGTATGGTTGGCAGGCTTGTCAGGGGTGCCATGAATCTGGCAAGGTCGATCGAGTATACGGTCCAGGCTAGATGAACCATCTTTGTTTCTTTTGAATGGCCTCTTCCGCTGACCGGGCTTGGAGCCACTGAATCCGGTGTTGACCGTCGTGTCTTCGATATTGTTTCGACACTTGTTCTTGTCGCGTCGTGGTTTTCCTTTGCCATCCCTGGCTTCGGAGGTGCCTGGGTCGCTGGTGTTATTGCTTCTATGAGCGAGCCAGCTATCTTCTCCCACGCAAAAGCGGGTCATAAGTGCGGTAAGGGCTGCCATAGACTTCGGTTTCTATTGGCCGAGGTGTCGGGCGAGCCATTCATCTCGGACACTGTGTTTGAAGGTTGCAAGGGCTTCGGCATCCGGACAATCCACAATCTGGTTCTTTTTAATTAAGAACCTGGTCCAGAGCTTCCGGGCTGATTCGTCGGGTTGCTGGATTATGTGACTAAGGTCATCGGCATCCGGGGCCGAACATAGGTACCTTGGAAGTTGTCTCTAAAGGCATCTTCCCAATCTTCCCAACTTCCAATAGAGTTTTCTGGGAGGCTATTCAACCAATGTCGTGCTGGTCCCTTGAGTTTTAGGGGGAGGTACTTGATGGCATGTAGGTCATCACTGTGGGCCATGTGGATATGGAGAAGAAAGTCGTCAATCCATACTGCGGGATCTGTGGTGCCCTCGTATGATTCAATGTTCACGGGTTTAAACCCTTCTGGGAACTGGTGCTCGAGTACCTCATCGGTGAAGCATAGAGGGTGTGTGGCTCCTCTATATCGGGCAACGTCACGACGCAGTTCGGATGGGGTCTGTGTCGGTGTCAAAACCGGCAGATCTCGGGTAGGGGGTCCCAAGCTGTGCGTCTTAGGATCGATGGTAACATCAACACGGGATTTTACCCAGCTTCGGGCTCTCTTGATGAGATAATACCCTACATGCTGCTTGATTGACTTTAATGAGTATAAGGGTTACAAGAGTTAATCTACCCCGAGATCATATGTTGTGGTCTAAACCCTAGAGGTATGGTGAGTAATGTCATAATCTATCGACTAGCCTGGCCTCGGTTTATATAATGTACCAGAGGCCTAGGATAACAAGAGTCCTAGCCGAATACGCCGGTGGGGAGGAGTCCTTGTCTTGATCACCAAGTCTTGTGGAATCTTCCTTGTATGCGGAACTGTCCGAACTGGCCCATGAGTATACGGCCATGGGGGTCCTCGGCCCAATCTAACTGATCGGGAGACGACGTGGTGGGTACCCCCTACTCTAGGACACCGTCAGTCTGTATGCGGTTTTTGACCCATGTGAGGTTGTGTTTATTGCGCCAGGCCTGATGGTCATCTTCTCGCGCTGGTGCAAGCCCTCGTGATCCATAAATTGATCTAGTATGACCAGCTCTATTGTCCCGGTCCTATCGTAGGTCGTGTGTGTGTCATGTGGCCGCTGGTTCTCTGCCTCTAGGGCGAGGTGGCGCAGGTTGGTGTTCGGCTTGGGTTTCCGCTCTGTCTCGACCATGAGGTGGTCGGTCAGGTCCATTAGTTGCGTTACGCGTTGTCGGTATAGGCTCTGGGACCTCATCGTCGAATTGGGAGAGCAACCGGCGCTTTGGGTAGCTCTTATTGGGCGCTCGAGGCCATATTCCTCGGCTGCCAGGACATTAGTCCATCTGTCATTGAGTAAATCCTGATCGGCTTGAAGTTGTTGCCCCTTCTTTTTCAGGCTTGATCACCAAGTCTTGTGGAATCTTCCTTGTATGCGGAACTGTCCGAACTGGCCCATGAGTATACGGCCATGGGGGTCCTCGGCCCAATCTAACTGATCGGGAGACGACGTGGTGGGTACCCCCTAGTCCAGGACACCGTCAGTAGCCCCCTGAACCGGTCTTCAAGTTGGGGACGCTCCTCGATTCTTCCGAATTGTTCTTCATCTTCGGTCATTGGTCTTGAAAACTGGTTCAACAAATCTTCTCATCTTCGATCTTGAGGATCGCGAAGTAAATCCGAAGAGTTTACATGTCGGGTATCCGAGGAGCCCCTTTTAGTTTCCGGCCTTTATCAATGCCTTGTTATTATTATGCCACACCTCGGGTTTGAAGTTATTCCCGGGCGGCAGTGTCCTCTTGCATCCGAGCTCCAACGCTGGATTTCATTCGAGGTGTCTTTTGTAGCCTGAAAGTGCTAGTTATCGACTAGAGGGGGGTGAATAGGCGATTTTTATGAACGACTTCAAAATATGGGAGTTTCGAAGACAAACAGGAGAAACAACACTATTCATATGCAGCGGAAGGTTGACTACACTAGAGAAACCATAGTCAAGTATTCAATGAAGTGAAAGCATGAACACTATTAGCAGCTAGGTAGTAAGGATCAGGGTGGAAGATAGTATGAAGCCAATCAGAACAAGTAGTCACGCAGTGAAGTCAAACAGGCAGAGTAATCACGCAATGACTTCACAAAGACAAATTGTAAGTAAGGAGAGTAAGAGATAGAACCAGTGTGTTGTGAAGACAAGGATTTGTTCGACCAGTTCCAGTTGCTGTGACAACTGTATGTCTGGTTAGGGAGGCTGAGATTGAACTCAGAAGACCGTGTCTTCACCTTATTCCCCTTGATCTAAGGACACACAGTCCTCGCCCAATCACTCTGGTAAGTCTTCAAGGTAGACTTCCAAACCTTCACAGACTTCGTTCACCGGCAATCCACAATGACTCTTGGATGCTCAGAACGAGACTCCTAACCGGCTGGAGAATTCACAGTCCTCAAGTGTAACAAGTCTTCAAATCACGCGGACAGAAAGACTTCAGTGATGCCAAACACACTCTGGGCTCTGGGTGGTTTGGGCTTTGTCCTCGCAAGGATTCTCTCTCTCAAAGGCTTCGGAGGTGGGTTGCTCTCAAACGACAAAAGCCGTATCTAACTCTGAGCAGCCACAAATTTATGGTGTAGGAGGTGGGCTATTTATAGCCACTGGGCAACCCAACCTGATTTGTCCAAAATGACCCTGGGTCACTAAGGAACTGACACGTGTCACAACGGTCAGATTTCAAACACACGTGACAGCTTGACTTGGGCTACAAGTAAAGCTGACTTATCCGACTCTGGATAAGATTTGCTCTCCATGTCTTCGCTCGAAGACATAGGATTTTGGTTGAGCATCACTTCAGTCACTCTGACTTTGTTCACTTGGACCCCACTTAACAGTGCGGTGGTTCCTATGACTCAACAAAGAAGAAAAGAAACAACGAAACTACTAAGTCTTTGCGCTCCATAGTCTTCACTCAATGTCTTCTTCTGTCATAGTCTTCAGTGTGAATGTCTTCACGTACCACCATTATCTTCAATGTCTTCATACATTTTTAGGGGTCATCTCCGGTAGGTAAACCGAATCAAGGAGGGACTACTACCTGTGTTATCCTGCAATTCTCACAAACACATTAGTCCCTCAACCACGTTTGTCGTCAATACTCCAAAACCAAACTAGGGGTGGCACTAGATGCACTTACAATCTCCCCCTTTTTGGTGATTGATGACAAACTGGTTGAAGTTTTCAACGGGGATATAAATATGTGAAATTGTAAAGGATGAGGTATTGTCTTCGTAAGTAGCAAAAGGCTCCCCCTGAAGATGTGCATATAAATAATTTGCTTTTGGAATGCAAATGCACATGGCAGGTTCTACTTGTGGAGATCCTCTTCAACTTATGAAGACAAATCATCATGCATGATTCGATGTAACGAAGATAATGACATGAATAATGAAAAATGGACGTCTGCAAAATGATTTAAGTGCGGAAGTTATCATCGCACATGCGGAATTTATCATCGCATCACAAAATAGCAAATAAGTAGCAGACGACCATCGAGTTTAAGTGTTACAACTCAAAGAACCAAATGTATTAAGAGCAAGAGTTGTAAACACTAGGCAAAATATAATGCAACCGCCCATATGAACCCGCTTGAAGACTATCAACTCATAGCTTCTCCCCCTTTTGTCAGTAAGAACCAAAAAGGGTTGAAGACAGTGAGCCTCTACTCATTCCCAGAAGGAGTAGGAGAAGATGCAGGGTTGGTGTCGAGGTTTGGCGGTGCAGACGAACTTGGAGCAGTGTCGATACGTGTTGGAGGTGGGGAAGTAGTGTCATCTTGATCATCGATCACACGAGCATTCACGGTTGCGGCAGAAGAGGAGTTGAGGGAGTTCCGAACTAGGGGGTGTCCGGATAGTCGAACTATCATCATCGGCCGGACCTCAAGACTATGAAGATACAAGATTGAAGACTTCGTCCCGTGTCCGGATGGGACTTTCCTTGACGTGGAAGGCAAGCTTGGCGATACGGATATGTAGATCTCCTACCATTGTAAACCGACTCTGTGTAACCCTAGCCCTCTCCGGTGTCTATATAAACCGGATGGCTTTAGTCCATAGGACGAACAACAATCATACCATAGGCTAGCTTCTAGGGTTTAGCCTCCTTGATCTCGTGGTAGATCCACTCTTGTAACACACATCATCCATATTAATCAAGCAGGACGTAGGGTTTTACCTCCATCAAGAGGGCCAGAACCTGGGTAAAACATTGTGTCCCTTGTCTCCTGTTACCATCCGCCTAGACGCACAGTTCGGGACCCCCTACCCGAGATCCGCCGGTTTTGACACTGACATTGGTGCTTTCATTGAGAGTTCCTCTGTGTCATCACCGATAGGCTCCATGGCTTCTTCGATCATCATCAAACGACGCAGTCCAGGGTGAGACCTTCCTCCCCGGACAGATCTTCGTATTCGGCGACTTCGCACTGCGAGCCAATTTGCTTGGCCAACTGGAGCAAATTGAAAGCTACGCCCCTGGCCGTCAGGTCAGATTTGGAAGTTTGAACTTCACGGCTGACATCCGCGGGGACTTGATCCTCGATGGACTCGAGCCACAGCCGAGCATGCCGCACTGTCACGGCGAGCATGATTTAGCTCTGCAGCCGGACAGTACCCTGGAGGCTGCACTCGAACCCGCTCCGATCTTCAGTTCAGAGCCGGCTGCGCAGGTCGAGGACGGATGGCTAGACACCGCCTCGGGGGCTGCAACCTCTATGGCGATAGAGCCGAACACTGACCTTGTCCCTCATGAAGCTCGTGACTCCGAGGTGCCGGACTCCTTGCCGGACTCCGAACCTCCCGCGCCCCCTCCGATCGAATCTGATTGGGCGCCGATCATGGAGTTCACCGCAGCGGACATCTTTCAACACTCACCTTTCGGCGACATCTTGAGTTCGCTAAAGTATCTCTCGTTATCAAGAGAGCCTTGGCCGGACTGCGGTCAGGACGGTTGGGATGCGGACGATGAAGAAATTCAAAGCCCACCCACCACCCACTTGGTAGCCACTGTCGACGATCTAACCGACATGCTAGACTACGACTCCGAAGACATCGACGGTATGTACGACGATGCCGGAGACGACCAAGAACCAGCGCCCACCGGGCACTAGAAAGCCACCTCATCATATGACATATACATGGTGGATATCCCAAAGGATGGGAATGGCAAAGGAACAGCGGAGGATGACCCCTCCAAGAAACAGCCCAAGCGTCAGTGTCAGCGGCGCCGCTCTAAATCCCGCCACAACAAGAATGAAGATTCCGGCACCGGAGATAATAATACACCGGACAGTGCCGAAGAAAACCCACTCCAGCAAGATCCAACGCAGGAGGACGGAGACGCCAGCCCTCATGAGAGAGCGGTAGAAGAAGAGGTAGAGGATTATATGCCCCCCTCCGGAGACGAGGCAAGCCTCGATGATGATGAATTCATCGTGCTTGAGGATCCCGCTGAACAAGAGCGTTTTAAACGCAGGCTTATGGCCACAGCGAACAGCCTCAAGAAAAAGTAGCAACAGCTTAGAGCTGATCAAGATCTGCTAGCCGACAGATGGACTGAAGTCCTCGCGGCCGAAGACCATGAGCTCGAACGCCCCTCCAAAAGCTACCCTAAACGCAAGCTGCTCCCCCGATTAGAGGAGGAGGCGTATGAACCCGCATCACCAGGAGACAATACGGCTGACCGACCACCCCGTGGTCGCGACAGAGAGGCCTCTAGGCCCTTCACTAGACCCGTACCCCGGCATCGCTCGAAAAGCACAAGGCCACAGGAGAACGCTCCGGACTTGCGAGATATATTGGAGGATAGGGCAAGACAATCAAGATCGATCTATGGATCGCGTGGGCGCCCCATGATACGTGACGACAACCGTCGTGCCGGACACAGTAAGTCCGGCCGGGCCAAACAAAATAGACAAAGCTCTTTTGAGCTCCGTCGTGATATCGCCCAGTACAGAGGCACCGCACACCCACTATGCTTCACAGATGAAGTAATGGATCATCAAATCCCCGAAGGGTTTAAACCCGTGAATATTGAATCTTACGATGGTACAACAGACCCCGCGGTTTGGATCGAAGACTATCTCCTTCACATCCACATGGCCCGCGGTGACCATCTTCACGCCATCAAATATCTCCCCCTCAAGCTTAAAGGACCAGCCCGGCATTGGCTTAACAGCTTGCCAGCAGAGTCAATTGGGAGTTGGGAAGACCTGGAAGCTGCATTCCTCAATAACTTCCAAGGCACGTATGTGCGACCACCAGACGATGATGACCTAAGCCACATAATTCAGCAGCCAGACGAATCGGCCAGACAATTCTGGACACGGTTCTTAACCAAGAAAAACCAAATCGTCGACTGTCCGGATGTGGAGGCCCTAGCGGCCTTCAAGCATAATATCCGCGATGAGTGGCTTGCCCGGCACCTGGGACAGGAAAAGCCGAAATCCATGGCAGCCCTCACATCACTCATGACCCGCTTCTGCGCGGGTGAGGACAGCTGGCTAGCACGCAGCAACAACCTCAGCAAAAGTTCTGGCAGTCCGGATATCAAGGACCGTAATGGCAGGTCGCGTTGTAACAAAAAAAACGCCGCATTAACAGCGACAATAGTGAGGATACGGCAGTCAATGCCGGATTCAGAGGCTCTAAACCCGGTCAGCGGAAAAAGCCATTCAAAAGAACTATTCCAGGTCCGTCCAATTTGGACCGAATACTCGACCGCTCGTGCCAGATACACGGCACCCCCGAAAAGCCAACTAACCACACCAACAGGGACTGTTGGGTATTCAAGCAGGCAGGCAAGTTAATTGCCAAAAACAATGACAAGGGGCTGCACAGCGATGACAAGGAAGAGACCCGACCGCCGAACAATAGAGGACAGAAGGGTTTCCCCCCACAGGTGCGGACGGTGAACATGATATACGCAACGCACATACCCAAAAGGGAGTGGAAGCGTGCACTCAGGGATGTATACGCGATGGAGCCAGTTGCCCCGAAGTTCAATCCATGGTCCTCCTGCCCGATCACTTTTGACCGAAGGGACCACCCCACCAGCATCCGCCACGGCGGATTCGCCGCATTGGTCTTAGACCCAATCATCGACGGATTTCATTTTTGACCGAAGGGACCACCCCACCAGCACTCGTGGCATGGGGGCTGAAGCCGACGACTTGCCATCTCTCAGATTCGATAAACAGCCACACAGAAGGTAATATTTTAAATTAAAATGCGTTGCTTAGCGCATATGAACTAAGTTTTCAGCTCACAGGATAACAAAATGCGAGTCTACTCAAATATTACATCTTTGGAGCACTCACCCGCAATAGTGCGGGCACCCTTCAGGACACTCTTATAATACATCTCGGGCGTGCGGTGCTCCTTGCCCTACGGTGGCGGGTCCGTCACAAGCTTCTGGGCATCCATCTTGCCCCAGTGCACCTTTGCGCGGGCAAGGGCCCGACGGGCACCCTCAATACAAGCGGAGTGCTTGATGACTTCAACCCACGGGCACGCATCCACCAGCCGCCGCACCAGGCCGAAGTAGCTCCCAGGCATGGCCTCCTTAGGCCACAGCCAAACTATGAGGCCCTTCATGGCCTGTTCGGCCACCTTGTGGAGCTCGACCAGCTGCTTCAGCTGGTCGCTAAGGGGCACCGGATGTTCGGCCTCAGCATACTGAGACCAGAAGACCTTCTCCGTCGAGCTCCCCTCCTCGGCCCGGTAGAATGCGGCGGCATCGGATACGCTGCGAGGAAGATCTGCGAACGTTCCTGGAGAGCTCCGAATTCGGGTAAGTAACAGGTAATTAACACTCACATGCTTACTTTGCATGAAAAATGCCTTACCCGCCGCTATTTTCTTCAATTCCTTGATTTCTTGGAGGGCCTTATAGGCTTCGGCCTTAGCGTCTTTGGCACTCTCAAGGGCCGTCGCAAGCTCGGACTCTCGAGTCTTCGAGTCACGCTCCAAACTCTCATGTTTTTCCATGAGAGCCTGGAGCTCTTGCTGTACCTCCGCCACCCGCGCCTCCTGCTTCTCTCGCTCGGAGCATTCCGCGGCCGCATTACGTTCGGCCGCGGACACCGCCTCCTTCAGGGTCGCCACCTCGCTAGTGGCCCCTGCAATACACACGTTATCCTTGTCATTCTTTTTGCAACCAAAATCCTTGTCTGTAAGGTACAATTTTAATAAGGTGTTACTCACCTTCCTTGTCCTCGAGCTGCTTTTTGGCACGGACGAGCTCGTTCTCGGACCGCTCGAGGCTTTTCTTCAAAGTATTGACCTCCGCAGTCAGTGCGGTAGAGGTCAGCAGCGCAGCCTGCAATCCCATATTGACTTATTTTTTATGACTCCTGCGTATATCTTCTTAGATCCTCCGTCTGGCTTTTCTTTCCGAACACCGAACCGAGCATCAGGGGATACTGTCTATGCGGTACTATTTTACATATATCAAAATTCTTACCTCAAAGCCTGTTAGAAGGCTGCTGCAGGCTTCGGTCAGCCCGCTCTTGGCGAGCTGAACCTTCTGAATCACCGCACTCATAACAGTGCGGTGTTCCTCTTCAATGGAGGCGCCATTGAGCGCCTCCAGCAAGTTATCCGGCGCCTCCGGTTGGACGGAGGCTGCCGACGTCACGGTCTTGCCCTTCTTACGAAGGGGTCGCCCGCCGGACTCCGGAGCCACTATGGGTTCCGGGGCCGAGTCCGGTGCAAAGTCCGGGAGGTTGTCCTGCGACACCTCCAGGGCCTCCTCCTCCTGGTGGGTCCCTTCCCGGGATCCCACCTCGGCATCGTCCGCGTCATGGGGGGCGGAGGCAGTCGGAAGAGAATCCATATCCGACGCACCTAAGGACCCGCTCGACGAAGCGGGAAGATCATCCTTGGGCGGACTACAGGGTTGTATGCGGCATTAGAAAGACATTGTGTGGCAAAAAAGAAAAACCATGAAGTTATTCGGGAGTCCGGATACTCACGATCTCGCCAGGGGCTTGGCCCTTGGAGGCCAGTCCTCGTCGTCATCACTGGCGTTGGCAGAGCAGTCCGGGGGAAGAGTTTTTCCCTTCTTGGACCCTTCGGCCTCCCTCGTTGGGGAGGCCTTCCTTTTCTTCTCTCCCCCCACTAGGGGAGAGGCTTTCTTCTTCTCCTCCTCACCTTGGTGAGAGGAGTCGGCCTCGGAGTCGTCATCCGATAGCACCTGAAAATGGGAACTCTTCTGAGTCCCCGTGGCCTTCTTCTTGGCCTTCTTCTCCGGCACCACGTGGGGTGCCGGAGCCAGCAGCCCCGTTAGGCGGGCGTCCGCTGGGTCCTCTGGCAATGGGGCCGGACAGATAGTCCGCTCGGCCTTCGCCAGCCAGCCCTGTCAAAGGAAAGGGAGTTTAGATCCCGCATAGAGTCAAACTATGGAAAACAAGCATCCCGTAAAGGACAAAATCGCTTACCTCGTCAGCCGGACGCTGCGAGCTGAATTCGCGATCTTCGGTAGCGGATGCGGGAACCTCGGCGCCCTTGAACAGCACCTTCCAGACATCTTCGTACGTAGTGTCGAAGAGCCCGCTCAAAGTCTAGTGCTGCGCCGGATCGAACTCCCACATGTTGAAGCCTCGTCGTTGGCACGGGAGGATCCGGCGGATGAGCATGACCTGGACCACGTTGACAAGCTTGAGCTTCTTGTCCACCAGCTTTTGGACGCAGGCTTGGAGTCCGGTCAGCTCCTCTGAATCACCCCAAGTCCGGCCGCTCTCTTTCCAGGAGGTGAGCCGTGTGGGGATGCCAGATCTGAATTCGGGGGCCGCTGCCCATTCAGGGTCACGCGGCTCGGTGATGTAGAACCACCCCGATTACCACCCCTTGATGGTTTTCACGAAAGTGCCCTCAAGCCAAGTAACGTTGGACATCCTGCCCACCATGGCGCCTCCGCACTCCGCTTGGCTGCCCTTCACAACCTTCGGCTTGACACTGAAGGTCTTGAGCCACAAGCCGAAGTGGGGCTGGATGCAGAGGAAGGCCTCACACACGACGATAAACACCAAGATGTTGAGGATGAAATTCGGGGCCAGATCATGGAAATCCAGGCCGTAGTAGAACATGATCCCCCGGACAAAGGGATGGAGTGGGAAGCCCAGTCCGCGGAGGAAATGGGGAAGAAATACTACCCTCTCATGGGGCCTGGGGGTGGGGATGAGCTCTCCCTCGTCGGGGAGCCGGTGCGCGATGTCGCTGGACAAATATCCAGCGTTGCGCAGCTTCTGGATCTGCCCCTCCGTGACGGAGGAGGCCATCCACTTGCCTCCCGCTCCGGACATAGTTGGAGAAGGTTGAGGTGAGAAGTGCGGACTTGGGCACTAGAACTCGAGTTCGCGGAGTTGGATAAGCCAAGGAGGAAGAAGGCACAGGTAAAAGGGTTGGATCTTTATCCCCTTATATGGGCGGACACAAACATGCGTCCCCACCGGCCTGATATAACTCGCTTATCCCCCAAGCACCGCAATCAATGGCGCGGTTGGGTTACCCACGTCCGTATTGATGGGAATCCTGGAATAAGGGGAACACGATCTCTGCTTCGACAAGACGTGCCAAGGAAACCGCTTCGCTAGACGCGCTGAGGTGGTACAATAAAAACAATTCGAGTAAAGGCTTGGTAGTGGTGTGACGTCACGCCACAAAACACGTCAGCAGATTGAATTGGTGTAATATTATTCTCTCTACGGTGGTACGTGGAATTTATTTTTGCAGAGCCGGACACTATCATGGTGTTCACAATCTTCTATAAATTATTCGGAGGAAGAACCCGCCTTGCAATGCCGAAGACAACATGCGCGACGGACTCGTCGTCATTGAAGCCTGGTTCAGGGGCTACTGAGGGAGTTCCGGACTAGGGGGTGTTCGGATAGCCGAACTATCATCATTGGCCGGACTCCAAGACTATGAAGATACAAGATTGAAGACTTTGTCCCGTGTCCGGATGGGACTTTCCTTGGCGTGGAAGGCAAGCTTGGCGATACGGATATGTAGATCTCCTACCATTATAAACCGACTCTGTGTAACCCTAGCCCTCTCCGGTGTCTATATAAACCAGATGGCTTTAGTCCATAGGACGAACAACAATCATACCATAGGCTAGCTTCTAGGGTTTAGCCTCCTTGATCTCGTGGTAGATCCACTCTTGTAACACACATCATCAATATTAATCAAGAAGGACGTAGGGTTTTACCTCCATCAAGAGGGCCCGAACCTGGGTAAAACATTGTGTCCCTTGTCTCCTGTTACCATCCGCCTAGATGCACAGTTCGGGACCCCCTACCCGAGATCCGCCGGTTTTGACACCGACAGGAGTACTCTGAGTCTTCAAGGGATGGAGTACGCCGCAGAACAGCATTTCTGCGCGGAGTGGAATCAAACTTGAATCGTTCTGAGAAGCCATCGTCTTGAAGATCTTCCTCGGCACACATAAGCGTCAGCCCTTTCCATGTGCGTCGACAAGTTTCATGCGCGACAAAGGCATTCTTGGTTGCAAGGTTGCGAATGCGGTTGATGTCAGTCATGATGCTCTGCATCTGGCACTTGAGCCAATCATGATGCCTATCCTGCTTTTGAGGCAGGCCAACAAGAAGCTCTCGGTCATTGAGAACACGAGATCGCTTTTGAGGCCGTTGAGCAATTGTGCTGTCAGTGGCTTTGGTTTGGGCACGGTGAGGTGCATGTGTAGTACCAGCCAACGGATAGAGTCAAGTGGCAGCCAACACACCTTCAATGGGCTGAGTGAAGCTCTGACGATCAATGTTATGAAGATAAAGGGGCTCCTTGTCAGGCTCTGCATAGATGGCTTCAACAGACATATCAACGTCTGGCAAGAAGACAATGTGGTTATGTGCAGATGGCCGATAGTTGAAAACAGTGTGAAGCTTGATTAGACGCATGATCCATAGAGCATAGAACTTCAAGCCAAAAATGTCAGATCCTGATGCAGCAAGTTGGCAAATGAAGAAATCTTGTGCATTGAAGCATTTGCCATGAAGAATATGGAAGACCAATGTATTCATTGCACCTTCTAGCTTAGCCTTTGGAGAATGTCCTTTGATGGGCCAGAGAGTTCGCCTTATGATGTGATAGATTGTGCTTGGCAGATACTCAAGGTCTTCAATAAAGAACTCCATAGGATATTCTGCATCTGGAGGCAATGGCTTCATCATACTGAGCATCTGGCTCATGTCGGGTTCTGGCTTGTGAAAGATGATTTCCACAGTTGCAGTGTGAAGCTGACAACCAGGTTCATAGAGATCACCTGGAGTGGGCAGGCCAGTAAGCTTAATGACATCAAATGCTTTGGCTTCATGATGGACATTTCCTGTCATCCACTCAAAGACCCAAGTCTTAGGATCCTGTTGTATCCTCTGATATGAAGAGTGGCGTAGAATTGAAGCAGCAACTCTTCATTCCAGTGCTCCTTATCAGTGACGAAATGCAGTAAGCCAGCCTCTTTGAAGCAACCTAGAGCTTCTTCTAAGCAGGGCAGGCCAGCTATGGCTTCAGTATCAAGGCGCATATGCGGAAATATGCGGCCTTGGTTGTACAGAATGCATGAATAATAGTTGCGCTGCTGATAACTCTAGAACCGATCAGATGAAATCTTGGGCCTTGTGTAGGGGTTCTTATCACTATCGAAGAAGGTGTTGTGTGCAATGAAGCCGTTGACATGGAAAGATCCTAGTGAAGTGGCAGTACCTGGAAATCTGGGCAGTCTTGGCTTTGGCTTCTGAACCTGAGGCCTGTGCTCGACATGGTAATCAAATTGAGGACTAGCAGCAGGTGGAGGAATCAGAATAGGCCATCTGACAGTGACAAGTTGGTCATAGTTGTATGCTTGCTCGATGGTATGTGGCCTTGGAGGCGGAACAGGAGCAGTGGCATTGACTTCAGGCTGTAGATTTGTGTCAGGTGCGGCATTGACTTCAGTTGCTTCATGGGCTTCATTGGCCACTGGTGCATTGCCCACTGTAGCCTCCACATTGGCTTCAGCCATGACAACGTCATTGGCTTCAGGAATGTCAGTTGTGGCAGCCTCAGGATTCTCACCCTCCACTTGAATAGCTGGAGGTTCTGGCATAGACTGGTTCTCTTCATTAACTTCTTCTTGAGTTGCAGGGGGAGTAGCGACATGCTCTTATTCTTGTGTTGCTCCGGCTTATGCAGTCGGAGGGTCTTCAGCAACATTGGCTTCAGACACAGGGACCGTCACAGAAGGATTGTCTTTAGAGAACACTTGATGTGCCACTGAACTTGACAAGTTGGAGCCCTCTTCTGTGATGGTGGTCATGGAGACAGATGGCCTCGGGCCTTTGTGAAGCCGTTGGAATATGGGCGATGCCTTTGGTGATGGTGATGTCTCCATGTAGTTGTCATCATTGGACATGGGGCTGATGACGGGTACAGATGACGGTTGGGGTGTACTTGGTGAGTCTTGATGTGGGGTAGCTGGCTGGGGGCGATCAGCCCACGATGCATCTTGTGAGATCGGCGTCAAAGGACGACCAATACTGATAAGGTCACTGTTCGTTTGAACAGGCGATGATACCGATGGGCGCTCGATCTAACGAAGAACTGCGTCATCTTGAACAATGTCTTCAGTCGCAATGGGGTCGACGACTAGAACTTCTTAAGCTTCAGGAGCCTCTGTGGAAGCAGGCTCATGAACAATCATTTGACGCTCTTGGTTTGCAGATGGAGGGGAATAAAGGCAAGGGGTTCAACAACAAGGGGCTCTGTAGGAGCAGCCTGATCTCTCTTCTTGGTTTTTCTCTTCTTAAGGGGTGGTGCTTCAGCAGTGGTGTGCTTGGTTTTCCTCTTTCTTGCTTCGGCTTCAGCTGCCTTAGTTTTCTTCTGGTCTGAAGCCACTGTGGAGACCTTAGGCTTCGAGCCTGTCATGCTGGCAGGGAAGACAATGCAAGGTTCTTCCCGCCTTGGAGATTCAATGGGGGCCACAACAGACTTCTTCTTTTGCTTGGCAGCCATCTTGGGGTCAATACCAGGACGCCCAAGTGCCTTGCGCTTTTCAGCTTTGTTGTAAGCTTGAACACATTTGGCGGCAAGAGTTTTCATGCGCTCTCTTGAGCCTTTGGCTTCTTCACGCTTCTTGCGAAAGGCTTCTTTAAGGTCATTCAGCATCACCTTGAATTTTTGGACATCAGCCACACTCAGCTTGGCCACATGCTTCTTGAACTGTTCCTTCTCGAAATCAATCTTGTGTTTCAGTTCAACAATTCGCTGGGCCAGAGCTAGCTCAGGAGCAATTGCGCCTTGGAAGGCGACGCTGATGCCAATGGGAAGTTGAAGATCATCAAAGCTGAGATCTTGATTGTCGAACCATTCATCAATGAAATTGTGCAAGATATTCACATCAAAGAGGGGCAGATCATTGAAGATCTCCGCCTCTTGCTTGCTCTTGATCAGCTGCTCCAAAGCATCCTCACCAAATTCTTCATCTGAAGACAAATCAATGGCTTCAAATTCGTTCCTCAGAACGGCAGCTGGTGTCAGTGCTTGGCTGAGTCTCTGAACAGGTTTCTTCTGTGGCTTCTCACGCTTCTTGGAGACACGAGAGAGATCTTTAGAGTTATTGCTGGGAGCAGAAGGGGCGGTTGCCAATGGCTTCGCTCTCAAAGTCTTTGGAGCAGCAGATGGTTTTGAAGCTTTAGTCTTCTTTTGCTTCTGAGGCTTTGGAGCAGGAGCTGGAGCAACGTCGGTGTCAGAATCATCATCAGAATGATCCACTTTGGCACCTTGAACAGTAATGTGAGTGATGAGGCCAGCAAGGTTGTAGAAGGGGCCAATCCTGTTTTCATTGGCTTCACGGGTGCCATTGTCCCGAGGTGAGGAGGGACCAGGGTTGAAGTCAAGCCCCGGATCCTTCTTGTTCTTTGCAGCTGAGTCTTTGGCGAACTGGTAGTTGCGCTTGAACAGACTGTCTTCACGACACCAGAGTAGTGAAGATGGGTCAGCATTCTCAGGCTGTGGTCTGCGCACCATGCACGGATAGAAACCTTGCTCAATAGCTTCAACCTGAGTCCTGGGTGGAAGATTTTTGTACAAAATATCACCCCAGGGTGCCTTGATGGCATTCTTCTCTGCATATTCTTTGGTGATGAAGCGATATCTGAACCATTCTTCTGCCCAATATCTTCAAATCCATTGGATTCGATTCTTGCGTTCAGTATAGGTTTCTTCTGGATCAGTTTTGTACATTTCATGCAAATCTAGAGGTAAGTCCTTGGAGGTGTTACCACGATGTTTTCTGCCTCCCTTTTTTTGCTGACTTTTCAGTTGCCATGAAGTGTAAACTGAAAGGCTTCAGAACATGCAATGGCTTCAAACGGCTAGACTGACAGGAACTCGCTTCAGGTGAGTTGATGTGACTCTGCAAGAATTCTGCAAACGAATGCAGACTATGAGAAAAGGGATTCTCCCACGGACATGTACCTGTGACAGCATTAAAGGTGCGGGGGAAGGGGAAGAGGTCATATGCATTCTCAGAAGATTTTGAAGATAAATCAGTTTGAAGACATTGACCTCATATCGCGAAGATATTCACTTATATGATGAGAGTTGGTTCTAGAGTTGTACGAATCCAAGAATAAGTACAAGTGAGGAATCTAACTTGTGAAGAAGCATAAGTGAATATACTAGGCAGAATACGAGATGCAGACAGAGATAGATTCATGTTCGAAGATCTAGAAACCATTTTTGGTAGGAAGGGATGAATCTATTAGATCAAAAAGACGGTAAAAAGTAAACTTTTATTACCACGCGAAGAACTGCTAGACGGAGCGAAGATGGATGCCGAGCAGTTTGATCTCCCGTGCCCTAACTTGGCGACGGAAGACACCTACGGCGACGGCAGAGAAAACAAGGTCCGCGGCCGGCGTGAGGACGACGTCGAGGAGGTCGCGGCAGCTAAGCGCTTCGTCGTTGGCGGCGCCGAGAGCTAGCGTAGGCGCTAGGGTTTGTGAGAGATGGCGAAGGAGGAAGAAGGATTTTTGACCGAGACTAGATAGGCATTTATAAGGACAGAGACAGCACAGTACAATTACGCAGGTGCCCCTGGCTGTTCACATTCTGATGGACACGTGGCGAACATGCAACTCACTGAGAGTTGTTCCACGTTCCCACGCACGCCTGGATTGTCGGGATGGTCGTTCTGAATTCTCTGGGTTTCAGGCAAAAGGATATGTCATTAAAGCTGGATATAAATGTGTGTCACTGTATCTTCTGCTGACAAGGATGCAGAGAAGACATTCGACAGTTTCAACAGAATGCATATGATTTGGATAGATAGAGCTTGAGGTAGAAAGCATAGAGAGGTTAGGGTCCGATCACATTCACTTAGTTCAAAAGATTCAAACAAGAAGACATAGCTATAAGTGAATGATGTAGAGGACAGAATACAGTGTATATATATAACAGAGTAAATCCAAATCAGTAGTCGCGAAATCAAATTAATGTTGAAGTTAAATCAATTGCGAAGACTTTGCAAATATGGCGCCATGAGGAAACACTTAAGAAGATTTTGGTGGTGGCATTACCCACCGTATAGGAAGTATTAGACCCAGACAGGGCGCACAATTATCGTGGCGCTCTGAAGTCAATTTCCACATTAATGTATTCACACTTAGAGTGTATGTCTTCATTGATTGAAGATATACATTACTTTGTGTGTTGCACATCTAAGTCATCAAACTGCATAGGTGTTAGGATGTGTGCCTAATCACAGGACATTTGAGGATTCCAAGATATTTAGCTCACACCGCAACTTGCAAAACCTTTTCTCATCCAAGGGCTTAGTGAAGATATCAGCCAACTGCTCTTCTGTCTTGACGTGGATGATATCAATGTCTTCCTTCATAACATGATCTTTGAGGAAGTGCTGACGAATCTCAATATGCTTTGTCTTCGAGTGCTGAACTGGATTGTTGGCAATCTTGATGGCACTCTCATTGTCGCAGTAGAGAGGCACATTCTTCAAGTGTATACCATAGTCCTTGAGAGTTTGCTTCATCCAGAGAAGCCGAGCATAGCAAGATCCAGCAGCAATGTATTCGGATTTAGCAGTGGAGAGAGATACACAGTTCTGCTTCTTTGAAGACCAACAGACAAGTGATCGTCCCAGAAAGTGACATGTGCCTAATGTGGACTTGCGATCAACCTTGTCACCAGCATAATCAGCATCTGAGAATCCAACTAGATCAAACTCTGAGCCCTTTGGATACCATAATCCTAGTGTTGGGGTGTAAGCCAAATATCGAAGTATTCACTTCACAGCTAATTGATGTGATTCCTTTGGTGCCGCTTGGAATCGGGCACACATGCAAACACTAAGCATTATATCTGACCTAGATGCACATAAATAAAGCAAAGAACCAATCATGGAGCAATATACCTTTTGGTCGAATTCTTTACCATTGTCGTCGGGACCCAGATGACTTTTGGTTGGCATTGGCGTCGTGTATACTTTGCAGTCTTGCATTCCAAACTTCTTCAGGCAATCTTTGAGATATTTTTTTTGAGGGATGAAGATGCTGTTGCATTGCTGACGGATTTGGAGACCCAGAAAGAACTTCAGTTCACCCATCATGGACATCTGATATTGCTCTTGCATCATATGACCAAACTCATCACTGTATTTCTTGTTGGTGCAGCTGAAGATAATGTCATCCACATATATTTGGCACACAAACAGTTCACTGTCATAAGTCTTCGTGAAGAGAGTAGGGTCCAGTGAACCAGGTTTGAAGCCTTTGCTCTTCAGGAAGTCCTTGAGCGTATCATACCAAGCGCGAGGGGCTTGTTTGAGGCCATACAGTGCCTTGTTGAGCTTGTACACCATATCATGATGTTTTGGATCTTCAAAGCCAGGAGGTTGTGCAACATATACTTCTTCTTCTATCTTTCCATTGAGAAAAGCACTCTTCACATCCATTTGATATAGGAGAATGTTGTGATGATTTGCATAGGCAAGCAGTATGCGAATAGCTTCAAGCCTTGCCACAGGAGCAAAAGTTTCATCAAAGTCAATCCCTTCCACTTGAGTGTAGCCTTGAGCAACTAGACGAGCTTTGTTTCTGACCACTTGACCATGTTCATCTTGCTTGTTGCGATATATCCATTTGGTGCCAATTATATTGTGCTTCCGTGGATCAGGACGCTTGACCAGTTCCCACACATTGTTCAACTCAAACTGTTGGAGCTCTTCTTGCATGGCTTGAATCCATTCAGGTTCCATGAAGGCTTCAGTCACTTTCGTGGGTTCTGAGATTGAGGCGAATGCAAAGTGTCCACAGAAATTGGTGAGTTGTGTTGCTCTTTGTGTGGCTCTTGAACGAGTGAGTGGACCAGGTGCATTGAGGCTATCAATCATCTTCTCAATTTGTACTTCATTTGCAACACGAGGATGAGCAGGACAAAGATTTTGCTCTTGCTGATCATTGTCATCATTTGGGGAATTGTCTTCAGGCTGAGCATTGTCTTCAGGTTGATCAGGTGCAGAAATGACAAGTTCCTCTTCAGACAGACTCTCAGAGGGTATGATTTCGCCAGTTCCCATTTGCTTGATTGACTCACTAGGGGATAACTCATCTAGCACATTTGGCAGGTGCTCTCTTTGCGAGCCGTTAGTCTCATCGAACCGCACATCCATAGTTTCAACCACTTTATAGTGAAAGAGGTTGAAGACTCTGTAGGAGTGCGAATCCTTTCCGTAACCAAGCATAAAACCTTCATGTGCTTTCGGCGCAAATTTTGAAGTGTGATGAGGATCCTTGATCCAGCACCTAGCACCAAATACTCTGAGGTAACTTACGTTTGGCTTCTTACCAGTCAGGAGCTCATAGGAGGTTTTCTTCAGAAGCTTGTGAAGATAAACACGGTTGATGACGTAGCATGCAGTGTCAATGGCTTCAGGCCAGAACTTTCGTGGAGTCTTGTACTCATCAAGCATCATTTGAGCCATCTCAATAAGAGTTCTGTTCTTGCGCTCGGCGATGCCATTCTGTTGAGGTGTGTAAGGAGCCGAGAACTCATGAGTGATACCCATGGTATCCAGGTAGAGGTCGAGGCCGGTGTTCTTGAACTCAGTGCCATTGTCGCTTCTGATGTGCTTGATCTTGACACCGTAGTTCATCATGGCACGGTTGGCAAAACGTCTGAAGACATCCTGCACTTCAGTCTTGTAGAGGATTATATGCACCCAAGTGTATCAAGAGTAATCATCAACAATGACGAAGCCATAGAGGCAGGCAGTAGCATTGAGAGTGGAATAGTGAGTAGGGCCAAATAAGTCCATGTGCAGTAGCTCAAAGGGTTGAGACGTGGTCATGATTGTCTTCGAGGGATGCTTGGCTCTTGTCATCTTTCCACCTTCGCAGGCGCCACACAAATGATCTTTCTTGAACTTGACTCCTTAGATGCCCACAACATGCTTCTTCTTTGTGAGAGTGTGCAAGTTCCTCATGCCAGCATGCCCTAGCCTTCAATGCCAAAGCCAGCATTCTGAAGCTTTTTCTAGAAGACATACGGCCATCTGTGGACCTGCTGAGAAATCTACCATATACAGATCATCTTTCCTGTACCCTTTGAAGACTAGAGACTTGTCGGATTCCATTAGTACAAGGCAACAATATTTTCCAAATAGCACAATCATGTTTAAGTCACAAAGCATTGAGACAAACATTAAGTTGAAACCAAGGGATTCAACAAGCATCACTTTGTCCATGTGCTGATCCCTTGAGATTGCAACTCTACCTAGGCCCAATACTTTGCTATTACCAGTGTCAGCGAATGTGATGTGGCTCTTGTCTGATGGACGCAGCGTTGAATCCATCAGAAGACTTTGATCGCCAGTCATGTGATTAGTGCATCCACTGTCCATTATCCATTCTGAAGCACGAGGTGTCGTACCCTACAGTGCAGTTAGGAGGATAGGCTTCACAAGAGTGTTGTGAAGCATAAACATTTGATGCACAAGAGGATTATCAAAGCTTAGATCAAGGTTAGGACTGATAGTATGACTGGCAAGCGATTTAGATACGAAATACATAGTAAGACCATTTGGGCATTTTATCTTGCGTCCCATAATGTGTTTTAGGTCTCCAGCAATAGCATCGGACGCCTTTGATTTCCGGCTGGAGACCTTTCTCTGCAAAGGAAAGTTAATTCTTCTTAACCACCCACATCTTCAGGGGTGGCTTAGAAGCAATGAGTCTAAGTGCAGCATCTGAGGATTTTGGCTTTGGAGCCCTAGCAAATAGCCTTGCAGGAGAAGAACGATACTCATATGAATAAGAAGAAAAATTCTTAGTTCTATGAACATAGCGGTTTGAAGACACACGCTTATATTCATAAGTCTGAGTATGGTTTCCCTGCAAAACATTGGCGTTAAGGTGACTCAGGTGAGTCCTATATCTGTATGAAGCCTTTGGGCCATATGAAGCCATGGGTCTCGGGTTTGTCTTCGTCCTTGGTGGTGTCAGGATGACATTCACAGGAAGATTCTCAATACACTATTTAGGTACCCAGATCTTCTTCATAGGTGGTCCATTCCTGCAGTTAGTACCAATATACCTGGCAAACACTTCACCATTCTGATCCTTAAACAGTTTATAGTTTGCATCAAAGGATTCATCAATGATAATAGGGTTAGCGCAAGTGAAACCAGATAAGGTGGATAGATCTACTGAAGGTTCCTTTGCAGCAACCCATGTGGTTTTGGGGTACTACTCAGGCTTCCAGTATGACCCATCAACATTCATTTTCCTCTCGAACCCAATACCCTCTTTTCTAGGGTTTCGGTTCAGAATCTGCTTTTTGAGGACATCACATAATGTCTGATGCCCTTTGAGGCTTTTGTACATCCCTGTCTCAATCAGTGTCTTCAACCTGGCATTCTCATCAGCAATAGTAGTGGTATCCTCAACAGAGGGGTTAGTTACCACATCAGCGGTTGAAGATATTGCAACAGGAGTAGTAGAACATCCAGCAACAGAAACAGCATTATCACGCTCAATGCATTTTAAACATGGTGGTTCAAATCCTTCCTGAGTGGGACTGATCTGTTGAGCGCGAAGTGACTCGTTCTCCTTTTGAAGATCTTCATGATCCGATCTCAATTTCTCAAGTTCCTGCTTCCTTTGAAGATAATTGTAGGAAAGCTTTTCATGAGATGTTGAGAGGGTTTCATGACGACCTTCAAGTTCCTGGTACTTAACATGAAGATTTTGTATGTCTTCAATTAAGGACTGAGTCTTAGTCATTTTCGCGTCCAACAGGTCATCGCTTTTGTCTAACAGTTCTTGAATATGTTCCATAGCTTTCTGTTGTTCAGTTGCAATTTTAGCAAGTTTTTTGTAGCTGGGTTTGGATTCACCATCAGAGTCATCTTCACTTGATGTTTGAAAGTAAGCATCACGAGAGTTTACCTTGGCACCACGTGCCATGAAGCAGTAGGTGGGAGCCGAGTTGTTCTCGTCATTAGTGTTGGTGACGGAGTCATTGTCTTTAGTGTTGAAGATGGACTTGGCGACGTAGGCTGTAGCTAGAGCCAGACTTGCGATACCAGAGTCAGACTCCTCCTCAGACTCCACCACTTCCTCCTCAGAAGCAGACTCCTCCTCTGAATCCATTTCCTTGCCAACAAAAGCACGTGCCTTGCCTGATGAGCTCTTCTTGTGTGATGAAGACTTAGAGAAAGATTTGGAAGAAGACTTTGAGGATTTCTTCTTCTTCTTGTCATCAAAATCATATTCTTTGTTCTTCTTTTTTTCTTCTCATTGTCCCACTATGGACATTCAGAGATGTAGTGGTCAGGTTTCTTGCACTTGTGATAGGTTCTTTTCTTGTTGTCATTGGCGGAAGCTTCATCGTCCCTTGAGCTGGATCGTGAAGACTTTCTGAAGTTTATCTTCCTGGTGAATCTCTGGAACTTCTTCACAAGCATTGCAAGCTCCTTTCCAATGTCTTCAGGATCATCAGAATTGCAGTCAGATTCTTCTCCAAATGAGGAAGCCGCAGCCTTTGCCTTCAAGGCACGAGTTCGGTCGTAGTTGGGGTCATAGATATCTCGTTTCTCAGATAGCTGGTACTCATGTGTGTTGAGCCTCTCGAGTATATCAGACGGATCGAGTGTCTTGAAATCAGGGCGTTCTTGTATCATCAGGGCTAAGGTGTCAAATGAGCTGTCGAGAGATCTCAGCAGTGTCTTCACAATTTCATGCTTCGTAATGTCAGTTGCACCGAGTGCACTGAGCTCATTGGTGACATCAGTGAGGCAATCAAATGTGAGCTGGACGTTCTTGTTGTTGTGCCTTTTGAAGTGGTTGAAGAGGTTGCGAAGAGTACTGATTCGTTGATCACGCTGTGTTGAGACACCTTCATTGACCTTGGAGAGCCAGTCCCAGACTAGTTTCGACGTTTCCAGAGCGCTCACACGGCCATACTACCCTTGGTCAGATGACCACAGATGATGTTCTTGGCGGTAGAGTCCAGTTGAATGAACTTCTTCACATCAGTGGGGGTGACACCTTCACCAGTCTTGGGAATGCCATTCTTGCCGACATACCACAGATCGACATCAATGGCTTCAAGATGCATGCGCATCCTATTCTTCCAGTAGGGATATTCAGTGCCATCAAAGATGGGACACGCAGCGGAGACCTTGATTATCCCTGCAGTCGACATAGCTAAAACTCCAGGTGGTTAAACCGAATCACATAGAACAAGGGAGTACCTCGCTCTGATACCAATTGAAAGTGCTAGTTATCGACTAGAGGGGGGTGAATAGGCGATTTTTATGAACGACTTCAAAACATGGGAGTTTCAAAGACAAACAGGAGAAACAACACTATTCGTATGCAGCGGAAGGTTGACTACACTAGACAAACCATAGTCAAGTATTCAATGAAGTGAAAGCATGAAGACTATTAGCAGCTAGGTAGTAAGGATCAGGGTGGAAGATAGTATGAAGCCAATCAGAACAAGTAGTCACACAGTGAAGTCAAACAGGCGGAGCAATCAGGCAATGACTTCACAAAGACAAACTGTAAGTAAGGAGAGTAAGAGATAGAACCAGTGTGTTGTGAAGACAAGGATTTGTTCGACCAGTTCCAGTTGCTATGACAATTGTACGTCTGGTTAGGGAGGCTGAGATTGAACTCAGAAGACCGTGTCTTCACCTTATTCCCCTTGAGCTAAGGACACACAATCCTCGCCCAATCACTCTGGTAAGTCTTCAATGTAGACTTCCAAACCTTCACAGACTTCGTTCACCGGCAATCCACAATGACTCTTGGATGCTCAAAACGCGACGCCTAATCGGCTGGAGGATTCACAATCCTCAAGTGTAACAAGTCTTCAGATCACGCGGACAGAATGACTTCAGTGATGCCAAACACTCTCTGGGCTCTGGGTGGTTTGGGCTTTGTCCTCGCAAGGATTCTATCTCTCTCAAAGGCTTCGGAGGTGGGTTGCTCTCAAACGACAAAAGCCGTATCTAACTCTGAGCAGCCACAAATTTATGGTGTAGGGGGTGGGCTATTTATAGCCACTGGGCAACCCGACCTGATTTGTCTGAAATGACCCTGGGTCACTAAGGAACTGACACGTGTCACAATGGTCAGATTTCAAACACACGCGACAGCTTGACTTGGGCTACAAGTAAAGCTGACTTATCCAACTCTGGATAAGATTTGCTCTCATTGTCTTCGCTCGAAGACATAGGATTTTGGTTGAGCATCACTTCAGTCACTCTGACTTTGTTCACTTGGACCCCACTTAACAGTGCGGTGGTTCCTATGACTCAACAAAGAAGAAAAGAAACAACGAAACTACTAAGTCTTCGCGCTCCATAGTCTTCACTCAATGTCTTCTTCTGTCATAGTCTTCAGTGTGAATGTCTTCACGTACCACCATTATCTTCAATGTCTTCATACATTTTTAGGGGTCATCTCTGGTAGGTAAACTGAATCAAGGAGGGACTACTACCTGTTTATCCTGCAATTCTCACAAACACATTAGTCCCTCAACCACGTTTGTCGTCAATACTCCAAAACCAAACTAGGGGTGGCACTAGATGCACTTACACAGCCAAGCACCAACGTCGGACTGCTTCTGAGCTCCAACGCCGGAATGTATCCGAGCTTCAACGTCGAACTGTGTCCGAGCTCCAACGTCGGACTGCGTCCGAGCTCCAACGCCGAACTGTGTCCGAGCTCCAACGTCGGACTGTATCCGAGATGTCATAGATCATCTTGGTTCAAAAAAGTTGAAGGAGTTTAGCCGAGCTTAATGTCGGGAATGCCCTCTATGGAGCCAGCCACTGGCGCCCGAGTTTTATGTCGGACTGCTTCCGAGGTGGTGCAATTTATTCTCTGTCGAGATATATAGCCAGTAGCCCTCAAGGTGTGTGCGTCGGTCTAAAACCCGAGATGCACCTGAAGGAAAACATGAAACCGCTGATCCTAGTAGCCCCTGAGACTCAGGTCGATGCGCGAAATCGGCCTGAGGATCAACTCCTAGCTCGGCAGCATACATAGGAATAGAAACGCGGTGTGCGAAGTCCTCGAGACTCAGGTTGGGTGCGGCCGACCAACCTGAGGATAATAATCTCCTCGAAAACTATATTGCACTTTAAATTTTCTGCATTGGATTGCCAATGCACTAGCCCCCGAGACACTGGTCGGGTGGCAACATCAGATCAGGGGATCGATGTGCCCTTTAAATATTTGTAAATAATAAGCCCGAAGCCTAGTAGCCCCCGAGCCTTAATGCGGGCACGGGAGGCCGAATTAAGGATCAATATCCATAGTAAAATCACAAATTATGTGTAATGACTCTATGTATCCAAGTACTTTACATCATTAACGCTCGGATCCGCATTGTACAAAACTTTGTTGACCGACCATCGGCTTCAACCTCCTCGGCCAGCAGCCGAGGAGTGTGTGTCTTACTTTATAAAGCATTTATGAGGGCAAAGATTTACGGCAAACAAGGCAATCCAGCCATATGGTTTTATAAACAAAGGTACGCAGAGAGACATATTATATTATTTTTTAACATAAGAAACATTGTCCGAAGAAAATAGTCCCGCTATCGGTTCCTTTCTTTGGGTTGTCATGCTAAGCATGATCATGAAACCTCAGCTCCGATCAATGTGGGAGGAAAATACTGAGAATTTAGTTCGGGGAAAGCTTCCAAACTCTATGGTCTAAATGAACCCAAATTTTCACTTCCGTTGCGACCGTTTATAATCTGAAAGTGGCCCATCGTCGGCTTCTACCCCCTTGTAGATGCTACGCAGGGTGTTTCCGAAATAACAAAACAACCCTTAGCCGACGTCTCGGTGCCCGAAGGCGGTTGTGTTGGCGGAAATGAGGCAATCAGATATGCGGGCTTTATGACTTTCACTTAGTCATAGGAGCTTAAAGTTGGGAGGCCAGCAAGTAGCCCCCCGGTTAGTGTTCGGCAACACCCGAGGTCAAGCCGTAAACACTTCGGCCAATGTTATGTACAGCCCATCATTTAATACAGTCATCGGACCGCTGACCAGTTTACGCTTATTATGACAGTCAGTTTTCGGCTTTCTCCACTGCGGTGCTTAACCATGCGAGCTGGAAGCACAATCGCAGTGGTTCTCCCTTTCCATACCTAGCCGAACAAAGCAGAACATAGGAGGCACGCATAGGAGCCAGGCAACCCAACTATTGGCCGAAGACACAATTCGCAACTGATGCATATACAGCAATATCCGAGAATTTTTGCCGAGTCTGTAAAGGTGTCCGGCGTTGCACTGTGAGACTTATGCGGAAAACACATAAATAGTTGAGAAGTGCCATAGGATTGGAAAACCAAAAAACGGCAGTAAAAACTCGACGTCCGAACTAGATTAATTGTTCGGTGCCAATTAGAAAATTGGTTTTAGAGAAAAACAAAATTGTGCTTCTGTCGTGCTTTAACATGACACATCCTATCTCAAAACTTCAAGCGGGTCAGTCTACGGCTTCAACCTCCTATCCCGAAGGCGGAGTACTTTTTGCTAGGCCAGTTTTAGCAAACTTTAGCGGCTTTGAGAGGGAAATCCGGCTATTGACCACACACTCGCGTCGAAAAAAGGAGTGATAGAAAAAAGACTTTGCCGCGACTAGGAAGAAGAACACTTATTATAAAACAGCTCACATAAATTTAAGAGCCCCCGAGTGACTTGGGTAAAAGAATTTTATGTTATAATGATTGTGCGTACCGAAGTACTTATATCATATATGTGTTCACCCGAACTTTGAACGCGTCTTAACCGACCGTCGGCTTCTCCCTCTTCGGTCAAGGACCGAAGAGTGTTATGTACTCCACCTGTCGAGAATATCGACGGTGTTTCCGATAACCAGGCAATCAGGCCATAAGGTTGTAACAGACAAAACGCGCTCAGGGAACTTATGCTATATTACTAACGAAGTGTAAGAAGCATCTTCGAAGAAAATAGTGCCCCCACCGATACCTTTCTTCGGTTGCTCATTATTATTATGAGACTTGTGCAATAGATTATTTATACTCATGAGTTCCGTTGTGTGCCGACCATTGTTGAAAACAATAAGAGTGCTGGCTTTCGGCTTCACCCAGTCTGAGGTCCGGCTCGGATGAACCGATCATGACAATCGCAGAGGTGCTCCCTTTACTCCCTAACCAAACAATCGGGAACGTAGGGGTAAGCATAGGAGCCATGCAACCCCGCTTGCAAATCGCTTAAGTCAACATGGTGCATATCGTGGCCTAATACACAAACAAGGAACGAAGCCGTACAAGTATGATCATATGCAAGAGGAAAAGCTCCATCAAGGGAGCCCCCAAATAAACGGGGTATTTGAATATGTGCAGCGCAAACAAAGTTTTGACAAGGAACTTAGTCGCAAACAACTTTGTGCCAAAAAGGTATAATGCTTGGTCGCACCGAACAAAATTTAAAACTGAAAGTTTCTGAGTTTGAGAGCGACTTAGCTGGTTAATGTGTTCGACATTGATGACGCGGTCCGAGCTTGATGCGGGACAGGGTTCAGTCCCCAGGCTGGTCCCAAGGTGGCCGAGCAGAGAGTTTGGCACTCCGAGAAGACGAAGCCCCCAGTCCAGCCGCGGTAATGAAGCAGGTCGGCGCGCCAAGGCGAGAACACAACTCGGTCGACGAAGGCGACAGCACGGCTCAGTCTGAGTCGATTGGTTGCATAGATAAAATAGTGCAAACCAAAAGTAATGACAAATAAAGATAATACTGTATAAAAAATTCTTCTACTTATTTAATATAAGTGAAGTACATAATGAAAGAGATATGGCCTAAGTGTCAAGGTCAATGTCGATGCAGGGCATCGGCGTGACACAATAAGGCGTGACAAAGCCCGAATTCACAGGTCGGTCTGAGTTCCGGATACGGTGTTCACCGAACTATGCACGGAAACTGACCGAACCACCACACAACCGTCATTAATGCGGCCACCATTTAATAGACTTGTGTATAGATGATGGAACAAAGCAGAGTAATAATTCCTTGAGAAAAATAAACCCAAACAAGCAAAAATTGCTGGGATTAGTAGCACCTGGTTTATTTGTTGTAGCGGTCCGAAGAAAGGTTACTCCCAAAATTGGGACTCGGTCCGCACACCCATTGCCTAATGGGTGACGAAGCGAAGGCATGACGATGCTGGCAAAGGTTGGCTCGCCGAGGCAAATCTCGTGGTCCAGCTAATGTGATGAAGCTGGTCGGTCGGTGACGCCGGAGTCTCCGAGGTAAGTTGATGAAGGGATGACGAAGCCCCCAGTCCAGGCGAGGAGACAAAGCAGGTCGGTGAGGAGATGTCTCAGCCGAGGTGTTGAAGTAGTTCGGCGTGATGGACATCGGCTCGATAAAGCAACAGTTCGGCCATGCCGATGCAGGTCCTAGCTTGTGACGTGATCAATGCTGGCTTGACGAAGTGACCGTGCGGCGATGCCGGTGTGCCCGCTCCGTGTAATTCGTGGGGCGGTGATGTTGGTGACGATTTATCCTTCGCGATATCGAACTATTGTTCGGCTGGCCGAGATGATGATCCGAAGAATTTGAGCTCGGCTCAACAAAGCGACGACGTGTCTAGTGCAGGTCGGCCGCCGTGGAGTGATGCTGTCGGGCCGGTTTGACACCGGCCCGATGGTGAAGATCGTATTGTAAAAATACTTTTAATATTAATGGGATGTGTTTGAGAATAAAACACAATACCCCATACGAAAACGTCCTTAAAAAAGGATGTCCGAAATTCCGTTCGTAAAGGAGATGAACTCTGGTCGGATTCGTTCTCGCGCAGAAAACAGATCCAAAAAGTGATGCACTAATCGGAAGGTTCCCAGAGTTTGGACGATCGGATCGAGCTGAATTTTTGGCAGGTGGTAGATATGGGAATTCCGCAGCCGATCAACGGTTGGATCTTCCAAAGGACGTCCGAGCTATATGCTGGACACCCCGCTTCAAACTCATCCGGATTCTCGTCCAGATTCAACAGGGCTCCGGTATATCGGAGATTGCCGGAGATTCCTCCATCGGAACTCGATGAAATTTTTGCAGGGTTGTTGTAGACTTAATTCCGCATAATTCCACCGAAGCAATCATTTAGGCGACACTCAAGGAGGCGGTGGCGGCGGATACGAGTTTGTTGTCCAGAAAAACAGCACGGTCGCCCGAGGGCAATGTTGACGTTGAGCCCCCGAGCTCCATGGCTGACTCCTCCATGATCTTGATAGAGCTTGGAGTTGATATTGATGAAGGCCCTTATCCGAACATGACGATCGGAGGCAAGCGCAGTCCTCTGTCAAGCCAAGGTGACCAGTCGAGCTGGTGACGAAGAAACCAACGTCGCAGTTGACCTGCAGTCGAGCCATTGATCCTTTCGCCGATCACACAGCAGAACTCTCAATGAAAGCACCAATGTCGGTGTCAAAACCGGCGGATCTCGGGTAGGGGGTCCCAAGCTGTGCGTCTTAGGATTGATGGTAACATGAACACGGGATTTTACCCAGCTTCGGGCTCTCTTGATGAGATAATACCCTACATGCTGCTTGATTGACTTTAATGAGTATAGGGGTTACAAGAGCTGATCTACCCCGAGATCATATGTTGTGGTCTAAACCCTAGAGGCATGGTGAGTAATGTCATAATATATCGACTAGCCTGGCCTCGGTTTATATAATGTACCAGATGCCTAGGATAACAAGAGTCCTAGCCGAATACGCCGGTGGGGAGGAGTCCTTGTCTTGATCACCAAGTCTTGTGGAATCTTCCTTGTATGCGGAACTGTCCGAACTGGCCCATGAGTATACGGCCATGGGGGTCCTCGGCCCAATCTAACTGATCGGGAGACGACGTGGTGGGTACCCCCTAGTCCAGGACACCGTCAGTCTGTATGCGGTTTTCGACTCGTGTGAGGTTGTGTTTATTGAGCCAGGCCTGATGGTCGTCTTCTCGCGCTGGTGCAAGCCCTCGTGATCCATAAATTGATCTAGTATGACCGACTCTATTGTCCCGGTCCTATCGTAGGTCGTGTGTGTGTCATGTGGCCGTTGTTTCTCTGCCTCTAGGGCGAGGTGGCGCAGGTTGGTGTTCAGCTTGGGTTTCCTCTCTGTCTCGACCATGAGGTGGTCGGTCAGGTCCATTAGTTGCGTTACGCGTTGTCGGTATAGGCTCTGGGACCTCATCGTCGAAATGGGAGAGCAACCGGAGCTTTGGGTAGCTCTTATTGGGCGCTTGAGGCCATATTCCTCGGCTGCCAGGACATTAGTCCATATGTCATTGAGTAAATCCTGATCGGCTTGAAGTTGTTGCCCCTTCTTTTTCAGGCTTCTTGTCGTGGCTATTAGCCGGCGCTTAAAGCGCTCTTGTTCAAGGGGTTCCTCTGGCACGATGAATTCTTCGTCGCTGAGGCTCTCGTCCTCTTCGGAGATCGGTACGTAGTTACTATCCTCCGAGCCCTCGTCCTCAATAGGGTCATCGGGGTTTACTTGCCCCTCCTCCCAATCATCATGTTCAGATGTTGGTTCGGGCTTCTTGGTCCTCGGTGTTATCCGGAGTATTGTTGTCTCCGGTGCCGATATTGTTGTCTTTTCCTCGGCACGGTTTAGAGCGGCGCTGCTGATGACGATGCTTTGGTGGTGCCACAGGAGAATTATGTTCGACTGGGTCCTTCCCACCTTTGCCGTCATCCTCTTTGGGTGTGTCCACCATGTATACGTTGTACGAAGAAGGCTGTCTAGCGTCCGATAAATGGCGGGTTCTGGCTTTGCTCTTCTCCGGCATTGTCGTCCATGCCGTCGATGTCTTCGGAAGCGTAATCAAGCATGTCGGTTAAGTCCTCGACGGTGTCTATGAAGTGGGTGGTGGGTGGGATGTAAAATTTCCCGCTCTCAGCCCCTAGTGTGGGCTGGGCGTAGTTTGGCAGTGGTCCTTCTGTAATGGAGAGAGACCGCATTAAGTCCAAGGCCTCGTTTAAGGGCGAGGTTTGGACAGAGAAGCGAGAGTCTGTGGAGTGGGACGAGGCAGGAATTCCCCGGTCGAGCTCGTATAATACACACCTCAAGAGTTCGGAGTTGGTGTATGGAGGCGAGTCCGACTCGATGAGGATAGAGGGATCCTGGAGTGACTCCGGGCCGGCCGGTGAAACGATCCCTTCCGTATCTCCAGTGTTGAGCTCTATGGTTGCAGAGAGTCCGGCGGGCTCTAAACTCCCGTCTTCGGACTCGACGAGGAGTTCCGGATCTAAGGCCAGAACTGCGATTGGAGCCGGAACCCTTGGAAGATCAAATCTCCTCGGATATCAACGACGTAGTTTAGGTTTCCAAAACTGATCTGATGACCAGGGGTGTAGCTATCGATCTGCTCCATGTGGCCAATCAAATTGGCACGCAGTGCGAAGCCGCCGAATACGAAGATTTGGTCGGGGAGAAAAGTCTCCCTCAGAGCAGTGTTGTTGTGGATGATTGGTGGAGCCATCGAGCCTTCTGGTGACGACACAGTGGAAGCACCAATGTCGGTGTCAAAACCGGCAGATCTCGGGTGGGGGGTCCCGAATTGTGCGTCTGATGATCGAAGGTAACAAGGAGGCAGGGGACACGGTGTTTACCCAGGTTCGGGCCCTCTTAATGGAGGTAATACCCTACTTCCTGCTTGATTGACTTTGATGAGTATAGGGGTTACAAGAGTTGATCTACCTCGAGATCGTAATGGCTAAACCCTAGATGTCTAGCATGTATGATTGTATGATTGTCTTCCTGCCTATGGACTAAGCCCTCTGGTTTATATAGGCACCGGAGGGATCTAGAGTTGTACAGAGTCGGTTTGCAAAGAAAGGAAGGTACACGATCCAAACGCCAAGCTTGCCATCCACGCAAAGGAGAGTCCCATCCGGACACGGTGGAAGTCCTTCTACCTTGTATCTTCGCGGCCCATTAGTCCGGCCCATGTCACGTAGGTCGGCTCCTCGAGGACCCCATAGTCCAGGACTCCCTCAACGACGAGGAGGAGAATGTGGGGGACGTTGGCGATGGGTATTTGCAGGCGGAGCAGCAGGCCATCCTCGATTCCATCATGTCGGAGTCGGCTACGGAGGCAAGACGCCATCGCCGGCAGGAGATGCAGGCGCAAGAGGCCGCGGAGGAGGCGGAGATGCTTGCCTACATGGATCAGGTCGAGCAGGAGGAGGATGAGCCGGAGCCCCCTACCCGCGCATCCAGCCGGCGCCTAGCACCGTCATCCTGGGCATCTCCGACGACGAAGAGTAGTTAGGGTAGTACATAGATGTAGTACATAGGATTTCTTTTGCGTGCTTTGTAGATCTAGGGATGAAATGGATGCAAAATGTCTAATTTGAGGCGTGCCCGGTCAGTGCCCACGGACGCGCCCGGGAGCGTGGGCGTGTTCGCGGGCATTTGAAGGGCCGGATTTGTCAAGTCCGGCTGTAGATGCTCTTATAGGATACTTTCTTATAGAGTACTTCACTCATACAGAACCACAACATTACGAAATTTTGTATCCATATATAACCCACATGTTGGACTAACTGTCGATCAAAGCGTGGATCTTGGAAAGCTTGCGTGCCCTACCCCTACATAGATCAATAGAGGGAGTAAATTCCGAGAGAATTTACAGTGGCTGCTTGGATTAATTTCATGCTCTGTAAATTTGTGTTTGTTTCGGCGGCCACGTGAACCAAGGCTAGGTGACATAGTAATATATGAATGGAACATGCCAAACATAGGAAATAGATTCAGAGAAAAGTGAAATTCTATTACAATGCTAGGTGACATAGTAATATATGAATGGAACATGCCAAACATAGGAAATAGATTCAGAGAAAAGTGAAATTCTATTACAACACAGGATTGGATCATACAGGGAATCATGCACCTGCAAATAAATTCAGTAGAGATTCTAATATGAACTACATACAGAGTAAAATAAGTGAAGCTACATCTAGAATATGTCTATATACATCTGTATTGAAATCTCTAAGAAGCCTTATACTCTCTTCGTAAAGAAATATAAGAGCATTTACATCATTAAAGCAGTGATCTAAACGCTCTTATATTTCTTTGCGGAGGGAGTATCATACACTTCACATACTACAAGGAAACCCTGCACTTCTTGCACTTGCTATATACAGGGAATCATGCATTCCAGCTCTATCCAACAATAAACTCAGTGGTTAATATCCATGTAATCAGTGGAGTGAGGCTTTCTAGCTCTCGGGCTCCATGGAGTCCAGAATTTTCAAAAACTCAAAAAATAACTTTTCTAGTTTCAAAAAAAATGAAAAATAAATACACAAATACTTGTAGATGTATACTAGATGTATATAAATTTTCATTACGAAATATGTTTTGATGTGAGAACCAACTTATGGTTGGATGATTAGGGGGGCAGTGTATCTCTAGCCAACCAAGGATTAAACTTCAAGTTTGACTTTTTGTGTCTTATAAAGGCGAAATATTCATTTAGTGGGAGACAGTAGGTGTGCGCGTTAACAAGGATGAGTATATGTATGTGTTCGTGAGCATCTGTATTGTGTTTCTAAAAAAATACGCTTTGATGTGAGTTGTACAAAAAAAAAACTGAATGGTACATGTGCTAGAAAAGTAGAAATACATGATTTGGCTAGTTTTATGTAGCTAGCATATGTTTTTCGTCATGAAAGTTTACAGGCAAGTAGTATAGATCCATAGGTATATACATAATTTTTTTCAGGGCTTTTTTGAAACCTAAACATTTGATTTTTGAAAATTTCAAATTTCAAGCTCCAATGCTCCATTAGCGACATGAACACAGGATAAGTGACTGGGGTAAGCTATGTACTCTGCAAAAAAGCAAAAAAAATCTATGTACTCTGTAAGTAACATACCAAACACAGAAAGTGAATACAGAGAAAAGTTAAATTCTACTCCCTCCGTCCGGAAATACTTGTCCGAGGAATGGATGTATCTAGATGTATTTTAGTTCTAGATACATCCATTTGTATCCATTTCTACGACAAGTATTTCCAGACGGAGGGAGTACTTATTACAACAAATGACACATTAACATATCAGAATGGGAATTGGACTTGCCCCCTAATATACACAGGAAACCCTGCATTTCTTGCACTTGCCATATACAGGGAGTCCCGCATTTGACCTCTATCCAACAACAAACCCCAGTGGTTGATATCTATGTAACCAGCCTATGAAAACAATTTTTCAAGGGCAAAGGGTTATAGCAGAATACAAGTGTACAACTGTTCGTGGTACAAGTGATTACAACATATATATGTATCCCAGCACAGATATCCTTGTAGAAGTATGTGCTAAAGCATTACATTCTTAGCTACTGTACAACGATAGGTTGTTCAACGGTTCTACTAACCTTTGCCAGGCCATCAGCTATTATTATCCCCTGACCAATTTTGCTGAAAATCTATGCAACCTGCAAAACTTCTTGACGCTTGATGTCAAACACCTTGTGTAGCGTATCCTCGACAACCTGTAAAAGATTATGGTTATGCAGTTTTCAGTTTATCCGATGTGCACCAATATGTTGTACACCAGTGTAGACTACGTACAAAAAAAGCACCTCAACCGGCTGAATCACATTACCTTGTCTGGAGTTGAGGCACCAGAAGTAACTCCAATTGTGATAGGCCCTTTTGGTAGCCAGTTTTCGGCCTCAATAAGTTCACCGTGCTGTCAAACAGTTCAAATTTCAGTTAAAAAGGTCATATTCTTCCAACTATAAATGCACCTCTTTTTCTCAGATTCCCAGTTTGTTTATTGTTAAAAATCTTCTCTCGGTAAGATTCACTGCCAGTTTCCAAAAAAAATAGTTTATTCTCAATGAGAGATGAATATTAATCAGGGTATTAGAAAGTACATTTAGCTTGTAGCTAATCCTGTTTCCTGGTCCAATCCTTTGTTCACTGTCAATCCAGTAGGACGGAATTCCACTGAGTTCTCCAATTTCTTGCAGATGAGAGGTATTACTGGAGTTCCACCCTCCAATAACCAGAATAAGATCAACCTTTTCCTTCACTAGGTGATACATCGCATCTTGTCTTTCCTGAGATATGAAGTTGAAGGGTGTCATCAATATATATGTTCAAGTGAAGATACGACTCCATGCCCTTACTCCTATGTAAACGTTTTTAAGACACCAAAAACAAAATAAAAAATACCACTATGTTTCCCTTTACTACAACTATATACAGTGAAAAAATGGAACTATTCAACCAGCCTAAAAGATCTATGTTTTAGTTCCACCCAAAAGGTAAAAATGACAAAAGACAATATTACCCCTCTGCTTCACTGAATTATCTCAGGTGGAGCATTGACGGAGTAGTTGGTGGTACAGGTCAATGATAACATGTGGTCATGTAGTGCACAATCTCCATAAAACAGAAGGATATGTTTAAAAGAAAATGTACCTGTGTGGCATCACAAATAGTGTTGAAGGCAACAAAGTGTTCATTGGCATTCTCGACTCCATACTTACGCATCATAGTCTTCTCAACAAGTTTTCCTGTTAATTATAAAGCATTTTGGTTACAACTGGAACTTGTAGCAAATCTGTACTGTGCAAAATCACACAGCCATAATGAACCTCTAAGTAAAACGCACCAATTTCTTCAGTTTCTCCTTTAAGCATTGTTGTTTGATTTGCAATGCCCGCCTTTTCCAAGTCAACATCAGGATCGAATCCTGGAGAAACAGCCTTTTTGAATTTCTGCAATTGTCGACCAAACAGTTCCATTAGGCATCATCATTTCTTTCCAACATGGCAGTAAAGGGTAATTTGAGAAGAATCTCTACCTCAAGGAACTCCTCTCTAGTTGAGCTAGATCCATCAAGTTGGCCACCAAGTATATAGTCACATACATATGTTGCCTGTTTCAATTGATAATACTTTGTTATTTCAAGCCACGGAATGGATTTAGCGTCAAGTGTTAAACAACAGCAAGATATAAATGCATCAAATGTACCTCGGCCATATTCTTCACAATAATGTACTTCCCTGCAAAAGAAGCAGTGGCAACAGTCTCTTCATGGGCATATTTTCCGTGAATAATAGAAGTATAGTCGCCCTTCTTATGCTTCTCAACCATGTTCCACACCTATATTATAATTACACATTTGGTTAGCCTGATAAATGTTCTGACACTCGAGAACAGAACAACAACATATGAAAGAGCAAGGGGTATTAAAATCCAAAATATACCTTTGAAACCCAAGGGCATGTTGTATCAACAATTTGCACGTTCTTCTCATTTAGTGTGTACATCTCATCCACAGCAGCTCCAAATGCAGGCAAGACGACAACATCACCTTGTTCAATAACATCAAAATCCTTAATACCAGCATTAACAGGAATATCTTTGACACCCATGTCCTCCAATTTCTGCATGAACAATAAGAGGAAGAATCAGGAATTTAACTCTGTCAAATAGACAGCCATTAGACAGACCTGGCACGGAGTGAACACAAGTTAACTGTTCAAGTTACTGAGTAGCTACAGCACAAAGGAACCTAGTGGCGATTGTTCAGTATGGCCACTTATATAACTAACATGTGTCCTAATAATTAGATAGCGGGTGATTAATCCCCACATACACAGTATGATCAGATTCTTCCCAAAAGTCATCCATGAACAGAAACACTTATCCCCACCCACGAGTAGCGCATGGCGATTGTCAAACAACACGGAATCGGTCGGGTGAAGAGTAGTATACCTTGTTGACCGTGGGGTTGTGGATGATCTCGTTGGTGATCCAGATGCGCTCCTCGGGGAACTGCTTGCGCGCCTCGTAGGCGATCTGCACGGCGCGCTCGACGCCCCAGCAGAAGCCGTAGGCCTCCGCCAGCTTCACGGTCACCGGCCCCCAGGTGTACTCGTTCCCGTTGTCCTTGAGCGTCTTTATTACATCGCCTGCAGGCAGTCCCCGTCAATTAGGAACGTCTCTGGATGAATCAGACCGCAAATAGCTAGTTACTGCTCTAGAGACTGGGGCTTACTGGTGTACTCCTGGCTCATGAGCTCGAGGGTCTCCTTCTTGTGGCCGAAGCCCTTGCGGTTGTAGTTGTCGCTGCGGGTGAGGTTGTGGCGGAAGGCCTTCTTGTCGAAGTCCGGGTCGAGGGAGGCCGACGCGGACGCCGCCGGGGGAGAGGCGTCGCAGCGGACGGAGGAGGGCGCGCGCCGGCCGCCGCGGCGCGGGGAGGAGGACGACAACGACGAGGCGGCCGGGGAGAGGAGCGCGGAGCGGAGCTGCGTGGTGATGGTCGCCATCGCTTGCGGCGGAGGGAGTGGGCGGGCGTGTGGAGCTGAGCTGCGGGGCGGACGACGCCAAGTGCCGCGGCGGGGAACGAAATGGCGATAGCCGGATAGGTGCGCTGGGTTTGGAATGGGGATCCACTTCCCTTGTGATCATCTTATCCCCGGACCTCATGGTTTGTCTTGTGGAAATTTTTCGGAGAGCACCCTCTACTTTGTGATTTTTATAATGAAACCATTTATGCTTTGTTTTTACCTTGGGGAGAAAACATGACTAAAATTGTTTTTTTTAAATGAAGGACTAAGATGTTCAAGAAAGAAAAAGATATAGGAGTGGAAATTATTATTTTTCCGCCTAGAAGAAAAGGATTTGTCTCATCTCATCAAATAAGAAGGTTTTACATAATTATACAAGGTGAGCGACTCCGAGAAGTCCTTCGGCATGATCAACTCAGATGTTTAGCACCCGCTATAACCCACAAAGTGGCCTTGTCTTAAATGTTATACACCTGATTACACCGGACATGGAAGAAGTTTTTCTAAACACCCATGTTACTCTTATTCCAAACCTCCCATGAGGTAAGCATGAAAAGCGATGCAATCCCCTTCCTCGTGTTGCAGATGCCATCAGAACATTGATAACGGTGATGGAACACCACCGATTCTAAAAGAAGTGAAGTTACCCCATTCTTCAGTGTGAACAATTACGGAGTAGGATGATTAAGGGGGACTCAAACAGACTACTCATTTATGAACACGATAGTTGTTCAACTAAGCTTTTTGGATACTTTATCGAGACACATGATTTTAGTAACATTTTTCTTTGTCACTCTTTAATTTATTAATGAGGTATGCATAAAGTTTTCTTATTCGATTCAACCCCCATTAAAGTCCTCGTAATCAAAAATTTATGCCAAGCACCCCAAGATGATTTGTTGATCAATATTTTTGCGAGAAAGTTAATCTAAGTCAATCTCTCTCGGTAAAGAGTCCACCTTCTCATAATTGTCCTTGTTAGTGGGATAATTTACTCTTCACTATCTAGGTTTGCCTCTGAGCACCACAAAAACGAAGAATGAATGAATTTTTTGTGCCTCTAATTTTAGGAGTGCAAAAGAGCCTTCTTGTCTATTCTCATTGCTTGAACCATAGTGGTAAGGTTTAGGTGGTTGATTCACTCCTATCATCCCTGCCCACTTAATGCGAACTGGGTGTAGCTTAGATGGTTGGGTTCCTTGGGATGGAACCGACCCACCAAGGATTTAAGTTCAAGACTTGACACTAGTGCTCGCATTTTCCTAGATTTATTTTAGGTTTTTCGGCAATGTTCGTTCAGTGGGAGGAGATGGTCTTGTCGACTACGAGGCGCATGTGGTGACTTCATCAATATCAAGATATTGTGTCGGCTCGATGTCTCGGAGGTGCTCATAGAGATAGGGTGTGTGTTCATGTGGGTGACTGTATATGTGTATATGTGATTGTACTATGTTAAAAAATCCATGCCCACTTAATCCTTTATAACAATGTCCTCATAGTAGAAGACGATGTTCCCATCGACTATGAGGCGCATGTGATCACTTCGTCAATGTCAAGATTTGTCGGCTCATTCTCTTGGAGGTGTTCATAAAGATAAAGTGTATGTTCTTACGTTCATAGGGGTGATTTTACATGCGTATATGTGAGCATTTGCGTTTGTACCATATTTCTAAAAAATGTCTGCAAATGTATTATCAAAGAAATGGACAGACGTAAAAGCAATGTCTTTGGATAGATAAAATCCTTGCAAGTAAAATATAACAACCACTAGTAGCATGGGAGTTAGTTTGTAAGCCAGATCATAGAGTCTTGGGTTATTAGTCTCACTATGCAAAATGACTACTTGCTATTGAACTTGTGGAATGATCAAGTTTCCAAAGGAGTTCAGCCAATCTTATATACATGTAGGAGAAAACATCTCTTCTAGGGATACAAGGCAAAGATGAAAGCTTAATTTGGCCTTCTGTCTTGAGTTGAAGCATTTTGTATAACGTTTACATTACTGAGGGCCTCTAGCATCAGATGTATTTTCCTTTCCTTCTGTACGAACTATTCTGTAAATATAAATACACACAATAGGAAAACCTACTTTTTTTAGACAATGAGCCACGTCGCCGATTTCCATTAAAGAAACCTCCCAATGTATTACAAAACTAGAGAAATGAAAGAAAGTTGAGACTAAAGAAAGTATATTAGCGAACAACCTTGAAATTTAGCAGTAGGCCACATAACCATTCGAGCAGTGCATCTATCAGCGCAAAAGCAAAACCTTCCCCGCCACAAATCATCCAACACCAACATACTATCCTATAGCTAGGAAACTAACTATAGACTATCAAGTTTGAACACGGATAAAATAAGAAAGCATGACAAAAGATCAAGGCCCGATCCTCGGCGGGAGCATACCCTCCAGCACACAATTATATTTTTCCTTCAAGCTTCAAGATGTCTATTTAGCGGATTCCAACCATGGCTCATGGTGTATGCTTCTAGGATCATCTTGATCTTCGAAAAAGCCTCCTTGGTTCTTCGTCTAACTTGTTCTTTCTACAGAATACTCCAACCAGTCATGTAATAATACATGCCAAAAATCACAACAACATGATATTTAGGACATTTCTTCTCAAAACAAGCATTGTTCCCACTTTTCCAAATTGTCCAACATATAGTACCCCCACACCTCACCGCTAAAGCTCTCAATTTTGTAGCGAAAGCACGAGCCCGGTTCCCAACTAGATCCTCAACATCCTCAAGAGGCCTGACCAAATTCAAAGTGCGGATCACTATCTGCCAATCAAACTTTGCAAGACTACATTTGAAGAACAAATGTAATGATTTTCTTATGCCCACAAAAGTGATACTAGTCATTTCAAGTCCACTCTCTTTTAAGCAGGTTATGTTTTGGTGAGGATGTTGTCTTTTAGCATCAACCATAAGAATTTTTTTATTTTGTTTGGCATCTTCAGTCTCCAAATGAACATATATCCCATTCCCACCTAAACATCAAATTTGAGGTGTAAATATAAGTCTCTCACAACAAACTTATTTATGTTATTAAGGGTCCACTTCATTCTAGCCTTGACATCATTTATTCCCACCTCATCCACCATTTCTATAACTATCATCCATTGATGTCCAGTCTTACCATACAAAGTTCTTCCAAATACAAACATGTCCCAGCCTCTGTTCTTAACCATATGCACAATCACAAACCTAGTAAAGGTAACATTCATCAAGCTCTGCCAGAAATGAGAGCCACCAAAACCAATCCAGTCGCAGACAAAGTGATATACTTAAGTATTTCCTCTCAAGCATAGTTTGACCATCTAAATTCTCTAACTTCCATGACTATTTCATCAAAAGGCGTTGATTCATAATTTATACATCCAATATCCCTAAACCACCCTGATCCTCAGGCATGCAGACTCATGGAGAATTTACCAATGGATATTTCTTCTTGCCATTGAAGTCATGCTAGACCATCCTTTGCTCTGCTAGAATCACGCAAACAAAAAATGTCACTCTTCTGGAAGTTGATATTTACACCAGAAATTTTCTCAAACACACACAATATGAACTTGAGGCTTCTATCATTCTCCAGTCCATCATCCAATAGAAAATGGTGTCATCAACGTATTGAAGCAATGATAACCCGCCACCAACCAAACCAGACACCAACCCGGTAATCAAATTCTGCCTCTGAGCCTTCTTGATAAGCAAAGTCAGCCCATCAACAATGATGTTGAATATGAGAGTGGACAAGGGGTCTCCCGGCCTAACTCCCTTGGAGCTGGGAAAGTATAGCCCAATTCTATCATAAACTTTGATTGCAACTCTACCTCCTCTCACAATCTTCATCGACCAGTCATTTCATTTATCCCCAAATCCTTTAGCTTGCATCATTTGGTAGAAAAATGGTTGTTTGATCTTGTATTGGCTTTTGCAAAATTAATTCTTAGCAAGACCCCAACTTTCTTGGTTGCTTGAATTGCATGAGTAGTCTCATGCAATATTCACCCCCTTCCATAATAAATATATCCTTCATAAATGATGTTTGAGTTTCAGACAAATAATTACCATTTATCAGACCAAACCTGATTTTTGAAATAAATTGATTTGAACTTATGAATAATTTCAGTATCAAGTACTTTGGAATATATTGCGGCGCTCACGTCGATGACAACGCTTTTTCGAGTTTGTCTTTCGGGCTCTGATCCTCCTTGAATTCGTTCGTCTGGACGTAGTCCATGGAGCTCCGATGTAGATTCATGTCGTCTCCTTGGGGTGGCAAGGTTAGAGTTTATCGTCATGTGGCAAGATTTGGTGTCGGATGCTTCGGATATACGCAAGGGTTCAATGACGACGACTGCAGCTCTAGTGCACTAGTCCTTATGGGCACGTGCACAAAGACTTCGACTTCTCGGCTGTCATCGACAAGGTCAAGCCAGCTTCGGTAGGGGAGTAACGACATCGACGTGTCAATGACTCGTTATGGTGGCAGTAGTGGTCGTTCAATGGTCTCATGTCTTGATGTAATTTGTATTATGTTTGAATACTTTGTACTTCCATTGAACTTTTATAATAGATTTGATCCCTTTCCAAAAAAAAAAAGAGCACTTTGGAATATAGGAAACCTGCTGTTCTGCTTTTATTTTAAAGATGGACATTAAGCAAGTCACAACCACTGCTGGGGCTAGATGCCAAACTCACAAACAGGAGGGCTTGGCTGCAAGAAACCCAAACACCAAACTAACGAACAACGAAAGCGAGGCATATTCCATCACTAGCGAAGTCTCGGCTCCGGTAGCTCCTGTTCTGTCCTCTTGCGCGTCCGCGTCCAATGTCCATTCTTTTTTAAACGAAAAAAAAAAATCTGATTACCGAACTTCCCGGCCGGAGCCTGGTGAAAGTTCTCCAGAACGATCGTCGAGCACCAAGCTCTCCCGACCGCCAAAATTATGAGCCTCGAGCGCCCGTTCCTGCACATTTTTCACAGCTCCCTTTTTTTTTTCCTTGCAGCTGCTGTTTTTAACGCCTCTGAATTTTTGTGGGCGGTGAAACAGAGGTGGCGCCGCGGCCAGGCAAGCGATGACACGTCCACGGGGGCACTCGGCCGTCCGGCCCGCACTGCTGCCGAAAGCGCCAGTTGGAGAATCGTATCGTAAACAGGAAAATATGCGTGGCGGTCGATTTTTCTCGTTTCTGGTCGTCGTTGGTTGCTGTCCTGCCGTGCCAACATGCTGTTTTCCACGCTCCAACACAGATACGTACAGACCTAAAAAAAAACAGATACGTATACGTACAGTAAGGTGTTTCCTGTCGTGATCTGCTGGTGATTTCAGCAGCATCTTCGGGTTCCTGGCTCCCTACAGCGTTTACGTGCTGCTGGTGCTTATGGTCTTATGGTCAACCCATGCCTACGACTGTGTGCGTGACAATGGTATGCGTGCGCTTGCAAAGCATACGCGCGTTGAAATCGCGCAACACGCGGAACGGACCGCACTTGAGGAAAGGAAAACCACGTGGAACGGACTGCAAGGACATGTGCATAGAACAGGGAGGAAATGGAGTAGTGATAATTGTACATGAGGCGAGACTTTGTTGCTATGACAAAATCCAGTGCATCGCCGGACCTAATCGACCGATCCGATGTACTACTACTGATTCTGATTCAGGGGATTAATCATATACAGGCTTCGCTCGTGCTAAGAGCATCCCCAGTCCTTTTTTCCTAATGACATTTTAGAGCATCTACCGCGCGGACAGCAAATCCTACCCCTCCAACGAGCGCCCAAGCGCGTCTGCGGGCACTGACCAATCACGCATCTAATTTTTCTCTCCACATCCGACATCCTATATACATACTACGCATGCAACATAAGAGCTACTCTACGTGATCAAACAATGCATAACGAAATTAGAATCGGACGGACAACCAAATGCACATAAACGAAGTGTACATCTTCCAAAAGATCATCGAAGTTCATCGTCGGACAACTTCTTAACTTCAACAACTAAGAAAAGATAATAAAAATAGAAGGAGGAGCGTCTTCACCAATTCCTCGCCGGGTCTTTCCCCTTCCGGTCGCCGGCGTAGCTGTAGGCATCCACGGCTGGTGGAGGATCTTAGTCGTCGGAGGAGGAGGTGGAGTTGTGGTCGTCCACGTCGTCGGAGTCGGAGTCGGACAGGACGATCAGCCCCTTCATTCGGCAGATGACCCTGTACTGCTACCGCTTCAACTTCGTGAGTCGAGCCGCCTCTGTCGCTGCCTCCTTCGTTTCGCGCTCCGACTGGGTTTGAGGCCTCTCCAGTTTGAGGCGTCTGGGTGGGTCAAATTTTTTTACCAGTCTGCCCACTCGGGCGTATGAGAGGGGCTTGGGGCATCCGGCTGTAGATGCTCTTACCTCATTAAAGTTTTGTTTTTTTATAATTTTACCAACAACTAGCTCTTTTTTGAGAAATAATATAATACAAAGAAGCGACCCCCCCCCCCCGAGGTTGCACGGTTAGGAGTACAATGATATCTGAGCCCACTAGGGTCCAAGTCCTAAACTTGACATTGGTGCTCACATTATTCCTGGATTTATTTCAGACTTCCGACGATATTCATTCAGTGGGAGAAGACATTCCCGTCAACTGTGAGGCATGTGTGGTGACTTCGTAAAATCTTAAAATGATATGTCGGCTCAGTCTCTCAGAGATGCTCATAAAGATAGGATGTGCGTACGTTCATAGGGGTGAGTGCATTATTTTCTATGTGAGCAACTTTAATTGTTTTGTGTTAAAAGAAACTAGCTCTTTCCTCAGATGCTTTAGCCCTACAAAAATTTGAGGGCTTATCCCTCAAACTGGGTGATTCTGCCAAATTTTGAGCTGCTCAATCACCTCATAAAACACATGCCAGCATAAAGCATGTCATCCTTCTGCCCGCGCCATGGCTGCCTTCCAAAAGTCGCGCCTATATGCCACCGACAAAGGCTATATCTTTCTTATAGTGAGTCTCATTCGGTCTCTCTGGCCGCCAAAACAGGAACGCCCGACCCCCGCATGGCCAACCCTTGGTGACACGGAGGAGATCGCGCCGCCCTGCCCTAGGCCTCCTTGCCCCGATCTCTCCCTCCCGCCGCCGCCTGAGTTCACGCCGGCGAAGCCCGACCTATGGGTGTGATGGCGACGGCGGGGACTTCTCCCTCGCACGTGGTGGTGTCTTCATCTGGCGTCGGCGACATGGACACTCCGGTGATTCGGCGGCGCGGTGCTGCGGGATCCCGACAGCGGATGTGGCAGCGAAGACAGCGGCAGCACGGCCTCCCACGGCGGAGGCGCCCCTGTGGCGGTGGCCTGAACCTCGGATCTCGCCGGGCCCAGATGGGCTTAGGCGGGTTGACGGGTCTGGTGCATGGCGGTAGGTTGGCGCGGTGGGCCTGACGTAACCTCCATGTTCAGCACACGTTCAGCATGATGACGTCCCTTGTGCTCTATATCCAGTTGAGGACGAGGGAGTTCCGTCAGCATGACGGCATAGCGACGGAGATGATGAAGTTACCGGCGCAGGGCTTTGCCTAAGCACTACGGCGATATGACCAAGGTGTTAAACTATGGAGGGGGCACCGCACACGGCGAAGAGATTGTCTGTTGTGCTTTGGGGTGCCCCCTGCCCCCGTATATAAAGGACGGAGGGAGGAGGTCGGCGGCCGGGAGGGGCGCGCCATAGGGGGAGTCCAACTAGGATTCCCAATCCTAGTTGGAGTCCCCTTCCTTTTTCCAAGAGGGGGAGAGAGGCAAGGAGGAGGAGAGGGAGAAGGAAAGAGGGGGCGCCGCCCCCTCCCTAGTCCAATTCGGACTTGCCGTGGGGGGGGGCACCCTCGCGGCCCTTTCTCTCCTTTCCACTAAGGCCCATGAAGGCCCACTACCCCCGGGGGTTTCCGGTAACCTCCGGGTACTCTGAAAAATGTTCGAACCCTTCTGAAACCTTTCCGGTGTCTGAACATAACCTTCCAATATATCAATCTTTATGTCTCGACCATCTCGAGACTCCTCGTCATGTTCTTGATCTCATCCGGGGCTCTGAACAAACTTTGGTCATCAAATCACATAACTCATAATACAAATCATCATCGAACGTTAAGCGTGCAGACCCTATGGGTTCGAGAACTATGTAGACATGATCGAGACACATCTCCAATCAATAACCAATAGCGGAACCTGGATTCTCATATTGGCTCCTACATATTCTACGAAGATCTTTATCGGTCAAACCGCATAACAACATACGTCATTCCCTTTGTCATCGGTATGCTACTTGCCCGAGATTCGATCGTCGGTATCATCATACCTAGTTCAATCTCGTTACTGGCAAGTCTCTTTACTCGTTCCGTAATGCTTCATCCCGCAACTAACTCATTAATCACATTGCTTGCAAGGCTTATAATGATGAACACTACCGAGAGGCCCAGAGATACCTCTCTGATACATGGAGTGACAAATTCTAATCTTGATCTATGCCAACCCAACAAACACCTTCAGAGACACCTGTAGAGCATCTTTATAATCACCCAGTTATACATTGTGACGTTTGATAGCACACAAGGTGCTCCTTCGGTATTCGGGAGTTGCATAATCTCATAGTCAGAGGAACATGTATAAGTCAAGAAAGCAATAGCAATAAAACTGTAACGATCATAATGCTAAGCTAATGGATGGGTTTTGTCCATCAAATCATTCTCCTAATGATGTAATCTCATTCATCAAATGACAACACATGTCTACGGTTAGGAAACATAACCATCTTTGATTAACGAGCTAGTCAAGTAGAGGCATACTAGGGACACTCTGTTTTGTCTATGTATTCACACATATACTAAGTTTCCGGTTAATACAATTCTAACATGAATAATAAACTTTTACCATAATATATGGAAATATAAATAACAACTTTATTATTGCCTCTAGGGCATATTTCCTTTAAGAAGGTGGTGATCTGTGCACAAAAAGCTAGATGGAGTTCTTCGAACAGATCCGAGTGAAAACCTGTTGTGGGCTAGATACCAAGACCGGCGATGGCGGCGCTCTTTAGTGTCGTTCCCTTCTTGGAGGCATCGCCGTGGAGAAATTCCAGGCCAACATATGCTACCTCCGGGAAACCCTAGATCAATAGATCGGAAGATGGCGGCGCTCTTCTGTCATTTCCCCCCTGGGGGCTTCGTTCTTGGAGGTGAGCACGGGTTCGAGGGACCAGTGGGCCGCAACTTTGGTGGAGCGGTGCTTCATCCTACACATTGATGGCGCCTGATCTCGACAGCGTGGCACAATGCAGATTCGGCATCCGATGTGCGGGGATGGACTCGCGCAGGAGGACGATGCTGTCTGGCGTTGTGGTTGCATCGATGGCAGAGAAGCCTGACACGGTCGATGCGTCAGTTTCTGCTCTGAGATGGATCGATGGAAGACGGTGGTGTCGGGCCTTGCAGTGTGTCGGACCGGAGTGTGACCTAGTCCCGGTATGTGGCTAGGCAGGGGCATCCGGCGTTAGATGTTAGGCTTTGGTGCGATGTCTGTTTGGTATCAGGCTCAGATATTCGGCACCCCTTCATCAAAGGGATAGGAGTAGCAACAGGTGTTGCGTGGATGATGGCTTGAGGCGTACTGATATATTACTTTGTAAGGTCTTTGTGAACAATTAATAAAACTAGTTAACCCGTTGTGCCAAATGACGCAGAGACCTGCTGAAAACATGTTGTCGATGAAAATAGTTTCATGTTGCAAGAACCTTCAACTAAATCATGCATTTTTTAAACATGTTTATTACATTGTTAATTAATAGTCCGGGAAAAGGGGAACTTTGCATAATATGAATATGTTCAGTTTGAAAATATGGGCACTATGATGAGAGAGCAAAGTTGGCATGGTTGTATTTTTTTAGCAAGTTTGAAAACACGGTTATCATGATGAGAAACCTGGCCATGCATATTTTTCCTGCAAAAGAAGAGGCAAAAGGATAAGAAACCTAAGGAAAAAACATGGTTTAGTTGATTTTGTTACGCCAAATGGCGCAGAGGCACGCTAAAACCATGTTTGCGATGAAAAACATATCCATGGTTTAATCCCCTCTAATAGGAAACACGGTGGAATATTGTATATAATGATATGAATATACACGGCTTAACTTAAGTATATAGTCTAATTTAAAACAAAAATACATGTCTTGGTATGAAAAAAATAAGATAGAATTTTCTTTCAAAATCTATACAGAGATTTACTGGAAAAAGTGTTGTAATCTTGTAACAAAGCAATGCCATATGTAAGCACTCTCAAGCAAAAAAAAATACTGTTGTATATTTTAAGCATCAGCCATTACGCTTGCTAAAACAATAAATCAAGTATTACCATTGAGATATTGTACAACAAGTCAGAAACATGTTGAATCTCCAAAAAGGTTCCATTCCAGTGTAGAAGCATCTGTCGTAGAACTGTAGGACCTTGAAGTATGCCTAGAGGGGGGGTGATTACACTACTTGACCAATAAAAACTTAACCTTTTCCCAATTTTAGAGTTTGGCAGATTTTAGCTATTTTAGGACAAGTCAAGCAATCATCACACAATTCAAGCAAGCATGCAAAGAGTGTATAGGCAGCGAAAATTAAAGTATGCAACTTGCAAGAAAGTAAAGGGAAGGGTTTGGAGGATTCAAACGCAATTGGAGACACGGATGTTTTTGGCGTGGTTCCGATAGGTGGTGCTATCGTACATCCACGTTGATGGAGACTTCAACCGACGAAGGGTAACGGCTGCGCGAGTCCACGGAGGGCTCCACCCACGAAGGGTCCATGAAGAAGCAACCTTGTCTATCCCACCATGGCCGTCGCCCACGAAGGACTTGCCTCACTAGCGGTAGATCTTCACGAAGTAGGCGATCTCCTTGCCCTTACAAACTCCTTGGTTCAACTCCACAATCTTGTCGGAGGCTCCCAAGTGACACCTAGCCAATCTAGGAGACACCACTCTCCAAGAAGTAACAAATGGTGCGTTGATGATGAACTCCTTGCTCTTGTGCTTCAAATGATAGTCTCCCCAACACTCAACTCTCTCTCATAGGATTTGGATCTGGTGGAAAGAGGGTTTGAGTGGAAAGCAACTTGGGGAAGGCTAGAGATCAAGATTCATATGGTAGGAATGGAATATCTTGGCCTCAACACATGAGTAGGTGGTTCTCTCTCAGAAATGGTAAGTTGGAAGTGTAGGTTCGTTCTAATGGCTCTCTCCACGAATGAAGAGGAGGTGGAGGGGTATATATAGCCTCCACACAAAATCTAACCGTTACACACAATTTACCAAACTCGGTGGGACCGAATCGTTAAACTCGGTCGGACCGATTTAGTAAACCTAGTGACCGTTAGTGATTTTCGGTGGGACTGACATGCATCTCGGTGAGGCCGATTCGGTTAGGGTTAGGGCATAACGTAATCTCGGTGAGACCGATTACACAAACTCGGTGAGACTGATTTGGTAATAAGCTTTCCAGAGAGTTGGATAGGTAAACTCGGTGGGACCGATTTGCTCTTTTCGGTGAGGCCGAAATGTTACAAAAAGGAAACAGAGAGTTTACATTGCAATCTCGGTGGGACCGACCGCTCACTTCGGTTAGACCGAAACGTTACGAAGGGAAACACAGATATTACAATCCCATCTCGGTGAGACCGAGATCCCTATTGGTAGGACCGATTTGCTTAGGGTTTGTGGCAGTGGCTATGACTTTTGGAATCGGTGGCGCCGGATAGAAAGAATCGGTGTGACCGATTTTGGCTTTAGGTTTAGGTCATTTGTGGATGTGGGAAAGTAGTTGAGGGTTTTGGAGCATATCACTAAGCACATGAAGCAAGAGGCTCATTAAGCAACACCTCATCCCTTCTTGATAGTATTGGCTTTTCCTATAGACTCAATGTGATCTTGGATCACTAAAATGTAAAATGAAGAGTCTTGAGCTTTTGAGCTTGAGCCAATCCTTTGTCCTTAGTATTTTGAGGGATCCACTTTCATCATCCATGCCATGCCATTCATTGAGCTTTCCTGAAATAATAGTCTTGGAATAGCATTAGCTCAATGAGCTATATGTTGTTATGAATTACCAAAACCACCTAGGGATAGTTGCACTTTCAATCTCCCCCTTTTTGGTAATTGATGACAACGTATAGATCAAAGCTTTGACAAATGATAATAAAATTTAAATAACATCGTCGCTTTGAGAAGTATGTGATAAGAAAGAGCTCCCCCTAAATTTGTGCATAGTTTTATATTTGCTTTGGACTGCAAATGCACAATGAATTAGGCTCATGGGTTACTCTTCCATGTCACATACATCTTGGTGGAGCGCTCAAAATAATAAACAATGAATACATGCACTCATCACCAAGCATAGTGAGTGATCACATAAGATAGATAGGATAATATCAAGCATCACATGATCATCAATGTCTCACAAGCATAGTATCTCAACCAAAAGCAAACAAAGATGAAAAACCACCAAATAAAGCAAGAGAGAAGAAAAGCAACACTCTCTCTCTCGAAGCCTATGATCTATACATTCCCCCCCCCCCTTGGCAACAAGTTACCAAAAAGTTCATAGAAAATGCATAGTGCTAGATCGACTCTCAGGCTTGATCTTCTGGTGGTGGTGTAGAGATGGCTTCTTGGATGAAGGCTTCAGTTGAAGTGGATGGAGCTGGAGGAGTTGGTGCTGGAGCTGGTTGCACTGAAACTGTAGGGGCAGTGGCTGGTGCTGAAGTTGTTGCTCTAGTGTCTGTCACTGGCACTGCAACTGACCTCTGGGCTCTGGGCACTTTGGCAAACACATTGGTGGTAGTCTTGCCCTTCCTCTCCTGCATGTCATCCTGCAGCTGCTCCACAACTGACTGAATCTCAGTTACCTTGACATCTAGATCATAGAATTTTTGTTCCATGATTCTTTTCAGGCTCTCCTGGTTTTGAGTTAGGGTGGCCAACCCCTTCTCAATCCTCAGAGATGATGCTATCAAGTAACCAAGCTGCTCCTTTTTGGTTTTCAAGAAATATTCAGATGCCTCCTCTTGAGTTGGCATCTTGGCAGCCTTCTCCCTCTTTGCCTTCTCCTTCTTCTCCTGAGCTTGAACTGATTGTGGATCATCTTCATTCATGACAACCTCATTGTCCTCAAAGTCTGGATAAAGTGGAAAGTGTTCCTTATCCAACTGATATTTTCCTGTGCCCGTCTTTGAGTTTATCAATTCTTAAATCTGAGGTGCATATCCATAGCTCCTCTTCTGATCTGCTGCAGTCCTCTTGATTGTTTCAATGATCAGGCTCATGACTTTGAACTTCTGTGGCACATCAAACACATGCAACATGTTGATGGCATGCCCTCTGATCATGTTATGGTCACCAGACTTGGGCAACAAAGTGTGCCTCAGAATCCAATTTATGGTTGGCAATCCTGACAGCAGAAAGTGGACTGATCCAAAAGAGAAAGTCTCTAGGGCTTTGTCTGGGATCTCGTTGTACATGTGTGCCATGGTATTGTGTCCCATCTTCTTCTTTGCATAAATGTCTAGGTCATCCTCATTCTCCTTGGGGGCATTGATCAGACTTGCCCATTCTTCAATAGTGGACTGGTACCTTGTACCTTCAGACATCCAAACTATTCTTCCATCTGGGTAAAAGTGTGCTGTGGAGTAGAACTGCATGATAAGCTCATCATTCCAGTTGGTGAACTTCTGTCCGACAAAATCTGCAACTCCACAAGCAACAAAGCTGTCTTGCACTCCAGGATAGTGCTGTTCATTTTCCTTGATGAATTTCCAGTCAACCCACCTCATGTCACAGACTATGGGCTTCTTGTCCAACAGAATTGTTTCATAGAAGTCCTGCTGTTTCTTTGTATGGAACCTGTAATCAACAGCAGTTCTTCTCCTTGTGGCATATGGATCTGCCATCCTCCATATCCTCAATCCTGAGTCTTTTCTGATGTTCATGTCCTCAGCCACAGGATGGGCATCATTGTGATCTGGTATCTTTGGCTTGAGCTTCCTTAGAACCTGTCCTTCTTCATCTTCCTCCTCAGCAACCTCAGGCACTGGGGCCTTGTTCTTCTCAGTAGCTAGAATACTCCTGGTATTCCTCTTTGGTGCAGACTTGGCCTTGGGGGCAGCTTTGGGTGCTTCCTTGGGCTTAGATGTTGCAGCCCCAGATTTAATAACATCACCCATAAGCTTTGGTGCCTTTGGTGCTGGTGCAGCAAGCTCTTCCTCTTCCATCATGAAAGGTTGACCAACAATTTTGGCCATGGTCTTCTTGACCCTTTCCTTCCTCTTCTTGCTTCAGCAGCTGGCTCTTTGGGATCAGGCCTTTTAGGCAGTTGAGTTGATGCTCTGGCCTTGGACATTGGTTGTCTTCCTGCAGGCCTTTTGGTCTGCATGCCTGGCTTTGTATTCTTTGCTGAGCCATATTCCTTCTTGAGCACCACTTTCTTGGAAGTAGCCTCATCTTCCTCAGCTTTGTAATCTTCATCCTCTGAATCTGAAGTTCTTTTCCTCCTTTGCCTAGTTGCAGCCTTAGGCAAATTGCTAGGAGTACTTCTGCTCCCTTCATCTGAAGTTGAGGGACTAGTGCCCTCACTCAAGTCCATCTGCTCTTTTGACCTGTTCTGGCTGTCACTTTGATTAGACATACTGCAAAAGCTGACTGCTGACCCTGTGATGAGTTATAGATGAGATAGAAAAGATGAGCATCACAAAATGCAGAGGTTTTTGCAAAAGAATGACTCAAAAGTTCAGTCTTAGTTTTCCACAGAAAGCATTTCGGATCCATCGATTTTCAAACTCGGTGATACCGAAGCAGTTTTGGAACCTAAACTGATGATCTTGGTTGGACCGAGTTTCAGTTCGGTGGTACTGAGACTGCTAGGGTTTCACAGAATCCTTAAATCGGTTGCACTGATTAGTAATTCTCGGTCAGACCGAGAGTCACTAGTGCAATGGCATAAGCCAAATTGGTGAGACCGAGTTTTTCATCTCGGTGGGTCCGAGATGGTTTCGGTGGAAACCCAACCCTAAAAATTTGAATCACATCTAATCTATGAACTACTTTGGCTGGATAGAAGAGTTTCAATCGTGGCAAGAATCAATATGAAAACAATGTGCCAGGAATCATACGTGGATAGCACAAAGATTAAGTCCATACCCTAACTTGGTGGTGGACTTGCTACGACGGCAATGGTGGGGACGAAATCTGTTGACGGCGGCGGAGACCAGCGACAGGAGGCTGCTGGCGACGAGGAGACGATCCGGAGACCACGATGGCAGAGCGAGCTGTTGCACGGGCGAAGGGTTTCGGAGAAATTTCCAAAATTTTGCCCGTGGCTATATATATAGCTCGACCCTGTCGGTGTGACCGAGTGGAACAACTCGGTGGCACCAAGATGCATAACTGTGTTCAGTTACAGCAAATCGGTGAGACCAAAAAGTTCAAATCGGTTGCACCGAGATTGAAAACTCAGATCAACTTGATGATCTCGGTAGGATCGAAATGGAAGGATCGGTCAGACCGAGAATCACTAAGAGGTTTTGGAAGTTTAAGTCTATGACGAATCGGGGACTCCGAGTGCTCCTCACACAGAGTGGTTCGAATCTGACTTGATCAAATTTTGTGATGTAGCATGAATAGAGTTTGAGACGAGAAAATCGTAGATAGCTAAAGAAGGTTCTTAGGCATTCTTGTACATCCACTTGGCACAAAGAAAAGAATCCAAACAAACAAAACAACAAGTGGATGTCCTTGAATGAGTAAAATATGCACCAACATGCTCACACAATAATGGCAATTGAAATATGTGGCAAAGCATGCACAACCAATTTTAGCATCTATCAAGCAATTGGCGATGACTAGGTCATCTATATATGAGTATATTGACTTAGGAGTCAAATGAGAACATTTGATCATAGGTCATACTCATCGTTTAAGCTCAAGTGGGGTTACCACTTTTACATAATGCATTAATGTGTTCACACCATTAGAGTTACTTTGACTCAATTCTTAGAGTTAAGCTCCCCCTAGATGTGAGATCCCCCTTAGAGGGATGAACTAACCTTGGGTTTTGTCGATGATGACTTCATGTAGGTGTTGAAGATGTAGATGCTCAATGTTGATGTAGATCATTTGGAGCAATCCTTTGGAGTGAGTTGCACTTTCAACTTGCCTTCATGGGTTAGTCCCACAAGGAACAAACAAGAATATCCATAGACATAGAGTGATGCACACACAAGATGATGTCAATGAAAACATTCGGTTACCTTGTCCCTTGCCTTACCAACATGAGGGTTTGTGACTCCTTGAACTAGTGCAAGATGTGAAAGTTGATTGCACTTGTTCTTGCCAAAATGATATGAGTGAAGAATGTTGGCGGAGTCACCCTCAAGAACTCTCTAGTTCTTCTTCATCCACATCATCTTGATGGGAATCCTTGGAGTTGTAGTTGTACTTGATGAAGTAGAACTTGACGTAGTCTTGGGGACCCAACTGAACGAGGCTTTAGGTGCTTCTTCAAATGCATCAATCTCTTCTTGAAGCTTGTCCTTGCCTTTGTTCTTGTGGTCTTGTGGTGGAAGATCATCTTGAGCTTGTGTCCCCTTGAAGGAAGTAGGATCATACATCTCTTGTTGAGGAACAAACTTTGTCTTGGGGTATTGATCTTCTTCCCACTCAACTCCATTGGCGTTGAACTTTCGTTCAAAACCAACACCTTGATTCTTCCTGTGCCTTCCTTGCTTGCGTACAATTTCCTCGAATTGCTTACTCCCGACAAGGCTCTTGTAAACACCTTTCTCTATAATTCCCTTCAATAAACTATTTTCTTGCTCAAGTGTAACTTGGCTAAGAGAATCATTAGTGGAATCAAGAGAACTACTAGAAGCAACAACATTGGATTTGACATTATTATTGTTACTACTAGAGGAAGTATCTTTCTTGTACTTGTTACTAGACTTGACTTGAGGCATGTAAGTAGATAAGAGTAAACGCTTGGCAATGTAAGAACTTTTCTTGTGGAGATCATCATTGATTGCCTTTAAGAACTCATGCTCTTGCTCAAGATTGAGCTTTTCAAAGCGTAACTTCTCATGAGCCTTAAAAGTTCTCAATGATCTTCGAAGATAGTTTCATGAGCCAACTTAAGAGTGTTTAGTTCTTTAGTTATAAGCTTAATTTTCTCCTTATCATTGTCATTCGTTTGATTAACATGATTAATTGACGTTTCATCATAGTATTCATCACTAGAGTTGTCAACAAGTAAATCATCATCCACAAGCAAGTCATCTTCATCACTATTAAAATCAACATACTCGGGATGTGTTACCTTTGGACCTTTGGCCATGAAGCATCTTCCAACACCTTCATTTGGTGAGTCAAATATGTCGTAGGAGTTGGTTGACACAAGTGCTAGACCGACAACACCTTCATCTTGAGTATATTCGGAGTCGGAGTGATAGCTTCTCTCGGAGTGATTGTCGGAGTCGGAGCCGGAAACCCATTCACCAACATGAGCTTGATGTCTTCGTTTTGTGTAGCTCCTTGATGACTTGTCCTTTCTCTCCGAATCCTTGCTTCTCCGTGAGGGTCTTCGTTCATAACGATCATCTCTACTCCTCCTCTCTCTTGGTGGTGATTCTTCTCTTTTGCTTCTTCTTTTTGGAGAATCTTCTCTTCTTTTGTAGGGTGCCGTACACTCATTGGAGTAGTGTCCAGGCCTCCCACAATTGTAGAAATTGCGCTCTCGACTGGAAGATCTTTTGTCATGATAAGACCTTGATTTGGAGCTTCTTTCTTTGCTTCTACTCTTGTAGAATTTGTTGAAGTTCTTCACCATTAAGCTCAATTCTTCATTGAAGGTTGGTTTCTCACTTGATGATGCGGGGGCTTCACTTGAGGCTTTGTAAGCACCACTTGACTTGTTGTGAAGTTCCTCCTTATCCTTGAGTGACATCTCATGAGCAACAATCCTTCCAATGACTTCCGTTGGCTTGAGATCTTTGTAGTTTGGCATCATTTGGATCAATGTGCACACGGTATCATACTTTCCATCCAATGCTCTTAGGATTTTCTTGATGATGAATTTTTCGGTCATCTCTTCACTCCCTAAGCCGGCAATCTCATTTGTGATAAGAGCAAGCCTAGAGTACATTTCGGCGACACCTTCACCATCCTTCATTTTGAACTTGTCAAGCTGACTTTGGAGCACATCCAACTTGGATTCCTTGACGGACTCGGTACCTTCATGCATATCAATCAAAGTATCCCAAGTTTCCTTTGCATTCTCAAGACGGCTGATTTTGTTGAATCTTCGGGGCATAATCCGTTGAAGATGATGTCACATGCTTGAGCGTTGTATTGCAGCATCTTCAATTCTTCCGCATTAGCTTCACGGTTCGTTTCTCTCCCATCGAAGAATTCACCTTGCAAGCCAATACAAATAATTGCCCAAACGGCGGGGTTATGTCCAAGAATATGTATTTTCATCTTATGCTTCCAACTAGCAAAATTAGTACCATCAAAGTAAGGACCTCTACGGTGATAATTTCCCTCGCTAGACGTCATACTCTCCTAGGTTGTGAAACTAAGGATATGACCACCAAAAGCTATGGAAATCAAAGCAAATGGAGACCAAGGCTCTGATACCACTTGTAGGACCTTGAAGTATGTCTAGAGGGGGGGTGATTAGACTACTTGACCAATAAAAACTTAACCTTTTCCTAATTTTAGAGTTTGGCAGATTTTAGCTATTTTAGGACAAGTCAAGCAATCATCACACAATTCAAGCAAGCATGCAAAGAGTGTATAGGCAGCGAAAATTAAAGCATGCAACTTGCAAGAAAGTAAAGGGAAGGGTTTGGAGGATTCAAACGCAATTGGAGACACGGATGTTTTTGGCGTGGTTCCGATAGGTGGTGCTATCGTACATCCACGTTGATGGAGACTTCAACCCACGAAGGGTAACGACTGCGCGAGTCCATGGAGGGCTCCACCCATGAAGGGTCCACGCAGAAGCAACCTTGTCTATCCCACCATGGCCGTCGCCCACGAAGGACTTGCCTCACTAGCGGTAGATCTTCACGAAGTAGGCGATCTCCTTGCCCTTACAAACTCCTTGGTTCAACTCCACAATCTTGTCGCAGGCTCCCAAGTGACACCTAGCCAATCTAGGAGACATCACTCTCCAAGAAGTAACAAATAGTGCGTTGATGATGAACTCCTTGCTCTTGTGCTTCAAATGATAGTCTCCCCAACACTCAACTCTCTCTCATAGGATTTGGATCTGGTGGAAAGAGGGTTTGAGTGGAAAGCAACTTGGGGAAGGCTAGAGATCAAGATTCATATGGTAGGAATGGAATATCTTGGCCTCAACACATGAGTAGGTGGTTCTCTCTCAGAAATGGTAAGTTGGAAGTGTAGGTTCGTTATGATGGCTCTCTCCACGAATGAAGAGGAGGTGGAGGGGTATATATAGCCTCCACACAAAATCTAACCGCTACACACAATTTACCAAACTCGGTGGGACCGAATCGTTAAACTCGGTCGGACCGATTTAGTAAACCTAGTGACCGTTAGTGATTTTCGATGGGACTGACATGCATCTCGGTGAGGCCGATTCGGTTAGGGTTAGGGCATAATGTAATCTCAGTGAGACCGATTACACAAACTCGGTGAGACCGATTTGGTAATAATCTTTCCAGAGAGTTGGTCAGGTAAACTCGGTGGGACCGATTTGCTCTTTTCGGTGAGACCGAAATGTTACAAAAAGGAAACAGAGAGTTTACATTGCAATCTTGGTGGGACCGATCGCTCACTTCGGTTAGACCGAAACGTTATGAAGGAAAACACAGAGATTACAATCCCATCTCGGTGAGACCGATTTGCTTAGGGTTTGTGGCAGTGGCTATGACTTTTGGAATCGGTGGCGCCGGATAGAAAGAATCGGTGTGACCGATTTTGGCTTTAGGTTTAGGTCATTTGTGGATGTGGAAAAGTAGTTGAGAGTTTTGGAGCATATCACTAAGCACATGAAGCAAGAGGTTCATTAAGTAACACCTCATCCCTTCTTGATAGTATTGGCTTTTCCTATAGACTCAATATGATCTTGGATCACTAAAATGTAAAATGAAGAGTCTTGAGCTTTTGAGCTTGAACCAATCCTTTGTTCTTAGTATTTTGAGGGATCCACTTTCATCATCCATGCCATGCCATTCATTGAGCTTTCCTGAAATAATAGTCTTGGAATAGCATTAGCTCAATGAGCTATATGTTGTTATGAATTACCAAAACCACCTAGGGATAGTTGCACTTTCAAGAACAATGAAAAACTACATCTGCACCTTCCAGCAAAGACTACGAAAGGAAGAGCTACACAAGAAAGGTATAGAGTTCCAGTTCTCAGTGGAGTCCAGTATTGTTGCTACCATTCCAGAGTAGAAGCATCTGCCGTAGAACAAAGCGGAGACATGTAATTCAGAAAAACTACATCAGCCCCTTCTAGGGAAGACAACAAAAGGAAGAGCTACATAAGAAAGGTATAGAGTTCCAGTTCTATGGAGTCCAATACTGTTGCTATCATAGGCTTCCCGCTCCGCACCAAGCATAAGCAGCTCCAAAAAGGTTCCATTCCATACGGGGCTCAGCATCATTCTGTAAGGTATTTCTCCATCAATGATGCATCCAGTAGTTTAAAATAAACTCATGTGAATCTACGACAATATTAAAACTGCCTCATTATCTCATATCCAAGGCAGAAGAACTGGAGGCTCAAACTATATTCTCTATAGTTATAATATAGGTTATCAAACGGCGAGAAATAGGCAGGCTAACTAATAACTTTGGGAACCAGACATAAAAGACGATTGCTGCAAAAATACATGCCATAGGATTAAAAAGAACTGGCAGGCTCAAACTATATTCTGTTTAGTACCCCAGCTCCCTTTCCAGCAGCAGAGTTTCTTAACTGCAAGTTTAGTTCTAGTCAGAAATGAATATTTGTTTTGTCTGTACAAACTGAAGGGATGCATATATAGATGGACAGCATAAAAAGCAGCACCACTTGTTCCTGGTCACTCGAGCCTCGACATCCTTATCATCCTTTTCTTCAACAGGAGGCGAAGAAGCATTAGCTTGACCACCAGAGCTCGCCTGGTGCGTGAAAGAAAACCAGTGAAGAGGGAGACATGTGTAAATATGTGGGCATATAGCATAGCCGGCAGGGCACGGCGATTTGTTACAAAAGGAAACACAAACATGAATGCAATTAAGTAGTTATAAGCATATTATAGTTGTCTGTTTCAAAAGACATACCTTGGGGTTGTAGCTTGAAGGAGACCAGTACCGAGCTTCGAAGTAAGTTAGTTAGAAAGAATCTAAATAATATGCTAGCCTGCAGACTGAGTAAATAGCATAGTAGGAATCAAAGAAACCGCAATGTTCTTGAACAGAAAGATCTCCTATAGGCCATCATACATTCATAATTATTGTCATGAACGAAAAGTCCATATAAACCTTGCAAAATACGCAAGACCTGTAGAGCAGCCTGCTCATAGCCATTCATAAAACCACACCAAGCCGAGCTCGGAAAAAATCTCTTTGTGGCACTGGAGCAGAACCGTCCCCTGGGAGCTCGAGTTCTACACCAGCAAGAACAGAACCGTCGTCTACAACCTCACACAGACACGAAAGCGACGGCAAAGCACACCGAGCTACCTCAGTCTCCAAAACAAGTATAACAACGGAAACAAGTGCATAGATCCTGCTCACACGCATACACGAACTGTAAGTAGCAAGAGAACGAACAACACACAATGCCCTGCCGTATCCGAAATATTTAAACGATCAGCATGGCAAACACCATAATAATATTTAAACGATCATGAAGGCAGATAGCATGATATAGCAGATAGTGAAAGTAAAACACACACACATGTAAAAAGGAGAACAACAAACCTTGGCGAGTCGAACAGAGACGTAGCGGCAGAAGAGATCGCACATCCTACGAAACGCACAGAAAACAACCAATAAGAACACAACGATACACAGGCAAGCAATAAACATGCATGAGGCCATATATGCATTTTGTTATGGAATGGTCTGAGTCATAAATACCCTACCAGGAAAGGAACTCACACAATCAGGATTATACACCAAGAGGAAGGACTAAAGGAAAAAATGAAGTCAATAAAAATATTAACACATAAAGGTCAATCAGTACTAAGAAAAGGGGTCGGCAATAGATGTACAACCGAACTGAACTGAATTTTGGGGCTAAATGGCACGAACACATCTATTTAACTGTTGCAGCACTTTGAGTTGAAAACGAAAGGGTGGCTCATTAACTAATTAGTGCAGGAAACTACTATCACAATATATCAATAACCATCACCAGGCTCCATATGTATTATTGGTTGGACTATACAAAATGTGAAATATGGTCTTGTCTATTGTGATTCAACAACTGGGATTCTAACCATTGTGTGGGAAGAATGATACAATTTTGGAGCATACAGGGCGTCAACATCACATTCATGTGATCTCATAAGTATTCTCATTCAGGCTCATCTAACAAGAAAATAGATGTAAACTTCTTTCAGGCACAAATATACCTAAACAAAGAAATCTCATACATATATCCATGTAAGAAAAAAAAGTAGCAGCACCAGATATAGAAGGGTACATGGAGACAGGTTGATATGTAAGGTCAGAATTGGAGAGATGGATGAATCATAAAATATGTATCTTACCAGCTAAATATTCTGGGACTAATGAGTCCTTGAAAAGAATATTGTCCTCCCTGATAATGAATAACAATCTGCACACTTCAGAAGACATTTAGATGAGGGAACCCAAAAAAACGCTTTAGATGTGTGCATTCATGGAAAAGGAAGAAATCACATATGCGGGTTGAAGGAGGAGCTCACGTGGACCTGGTGCTTTACCGTAGTTGAGGGCACGACACACTCAAGAGAGGGCTGGGTTCGAAAAGAAGAGGAGGAGGCGGCCGCTGAACTCGCCACCAGTGACGGCACAACTACCTCTCTTGAGCGTCCGGGCTGCATCAGAGGAGACATGGCTGAGGCGGTGTGTCAGGCTGACCAGCAGCTGTTCCAGTTGCCACGGCCGACCCCGCCTCCTTGCTCCTGCTGCTCTGGCCGGCTAGCCTCCCTTCCACGGCCGACCCCGCCTCCTTGTTCCTGCTGCTCCGGCCGGCGAGCCTCCCTCCACGGCCGA
>NC_041387.1:54242157-54247086 GCF_002162155.2 Triticum dicoccoides
AACCACCACCTCGCCTCCTTGTCGTACTAAATATAAGAAGACATGTAACAAAGAGAAAAAAGTTATTTTGTTACGCCAAACGCGAAGTTATTTTGTCGTCGAAAGAGAAAAAAAGATGAACAATTAGAAGACATGTAACAAAGAAAACATATGGTAGAAGACGAACTGCATTATTACATAAACAGAAAGAAACAAGTCTGTGGTATATAATTATTATGATAAACACAACTCTTCATTTAAATAGAGAAGCCATGCATTACTACATGCAATCACACAGTTAGGCAAGAAAATAGGCTAGTCACACTCATGTTAAGTGATCACATGGTATCAATATAGCAGCGATATGTAGAAAGTGTGTCTTAATTATACGAAGTAGATTCAGATACTAATGGTGTACTCACAGCATGGCCATCTGAAGTCCACTCAATGATTTCCCATTTGGTTTTGATGTTCCTAGTTGGATCAAGAGGGTTGTGCTTCTGGAAAGAGATAGGCAAGTATATGTAGTAACTCACATTAATACATGATTTGGTTACATGCATGTCAACACACACTTTTTCACATCAGCTACCAATTTAAACGAAAATAGCCAAAAAAAAACTCAGTAGGAAAACTAACAGAATGCAGACCAAGATTTACTTGGTATTAGAAAAAAATCATACAGATTCAATCTTTGCTCAATGAAAGCTGAGGAAGAACTCTATAACTATCCTAATCTGCACTGATCATTGCATGATATCAATATTCCTCTTTTACAGAACTAAATTTGGACAACCATGTAAGCTCTAAACATTGTTCTTGATTAAAAGGACAAAAGGATAAACAAATGGAATAAGTCACACATTGTAATTTGGAACAACTGATTCAACTTCTATAATTAGACCCTGCTAACAAATGATTTATTGGATAATTTGGACCGTTGTACAAAATTTAAGAGTGGAACTAATTGTTCAGTTTCTAATTTTTTTACTTGGCACATCCACTGAATAAGGTGAGCTCATTCTCTGAAGCAAATAAAAAATGCTTGGGAAAATGCTTAGAAACAGTAGTAGCAAGTTAAAGATCAAGTTGGAAGAGTAAGGTCTAAATGGCATCTCCCTTTTTCTAAAAGGCAAAAGATCTTACTGGCCTCGTGACTGAATAAGATGTGTAGATGAAGAAACCATGCACATGAAGCTGCTCAATACAACTTAAATGAATTCACTAACTTGAAGTAACAATGAAGAAAGAAGAAAGGATTCATAAAATGCAGATTCTCTCTTCTTTGAACATATTACATGACTCGACATCTTCTTGCAGGAAAGGAAAAAAGCAAAGAAGGATAAAATAAGAAAAAAGCCATGAACAGAGCATCGATTACTACACGATATCAGTATATCACTGCCATAGTACTACACGATTATCCGACTGAAGAAAATCATTGCAGCATGAATCACACGGACCATACAAAACTAATTAATGAAATGATTTCTACATTAACAAATCATGAATAAACAATTTCATATAAAGGAACCAGCTTGTTTCAAACCTGCAAAATGAAATATATATCTATATTCCCAGCGAGCAGCTACTATGGTGTGGTAATAACCTGATGTTAGGCATACATCTATATCACCAGCGAGCAATCATGGTGCAGATACGTAGTTAGCTTGAGCCTAGACAAAATTTATAGAGTGAGCTAGTTGGTGTCAGTTTTTTCATTACCATCTGCGATAGTGGGTTTGTCCATTTTCACATAGTTCACACCTTTCTTCTTCCTCGACAGCAAGCAAACCCAAAGGAAGCCGAGTACCGCGACCAACGCAACAGCCTTGGTGGACATGAACCAATCACATCGCAATTGAGAAAGTGCGGAGTTTTGTTGTTGCTGGTCAGAGAAACACCTACTTGGTGACCAAAAGAAATGACGCACATCAGTTAATCACACATTCTACCAATTTTCAGAAAGTAGTCCCCAGATTATACTCAAAAGCATGGTTAACTGAAATTTGGTAGCTAACCATACACAGAAGCACATAATGGCACCATGTGGTTATAGCAAGCAAAAGGAAGGCCTGCCAGTACTAATTGCTCAGATACTAATTTTTTACTTGGCACATCCACTGAATAAGGTGAGCTCATTCTCTGAAGCACATAAATCAGTGCTAAGGAAAAGGCTTAGAAACAGTAGCAGCAAGTCGAAGATCAAGTTGGACAGAGTACTGTCTAAATGGCATCCCCCTTTTTTCAAAAGACAAAAGATTTAAATGGCCTCGTAACTGAATAAGATGTGGAGATGGAGAAACCATTCGTATGAAGCTGCCCAGTACGACTTAACTGAATTCACTAACTTGAAGTAACAATGAAGAAAGAAGAAAGCACTCATAAATGCAGATTCTCTCTTCTTTAAAGATATTACAATACTCGCGTCTTCTTGTAGGAAGAAAAAGCAAAGAAAGAAGGACGTTGTGAACGAGGAAGCTCTTGTAACCAGCGCAACATTGTCATCTTTCATGGGACGAAAAACAACATTGTATTGCCGCTTCTGAACTTAAACCAAGCAAACTAACATGGCCCACAAATAAGAGTTTAGCACATTATTTTGCAGACCTTTAACTTGCAAACCATCCATATAAAGTGTAAGATTACTACAGCCTCTACAATACTCAGTGATGGCATACATGACAAACAAAAGATCGTGTAGGAAACACTACCATTCTGCATAGCAGAACTACTATCCATCCCATTCATCTGGATGTAGAAGAATTACTTTTCTATCTTGACAGTTCACTAATCAGTACAAAAATGTGACGTTGCTGAAGCCAGCAGCTTGCTTATCTTCATGATAGTTCCAATGATCCACACTTTAAAAACAAAATGCAAGGCATTATTAACTCTGTATCATTGCTAATACACCCATCTTAGTGCTTATACACCCAGCCTAAAATATGAGAAGAGCAAAAACAAGAATCTGCATACGGAATGACAATTAGATTGGTCTGAAAGCTCCCTTCCCCAATTCGAATTTTGTTCTCTTGCACACACATCAGACCAACACATATGATCTGAAACAAGAGGAACAACGGGCTAGATACCTTGGAGACAATCCATTGCGTCTGGACCTCGAGGTCAGCAAGAGAGCACGTTTTGTGTGGTAGCCACAAGCATGTGGCTGTCGATCTCTGACTCAGGCCACCACAATCGGTGGAGAAAACCCTCATCTCAGCCTGGGAGCAAGGTGAAACATCAACTACTGTAACTACCTCTCATTGATGAGAAGGGAGAAGAAGCTCACCCAGTAGCAGTAAGGAAGGTGATAACCAGAGGGATGACATGCTCCACCCCACGTCGTCGTCCTCGTCCTTGGCCAGGCGATGAACGCAGGAACACCCTCTTCAATCCCTGCATCCTCGCCCTCTTCCTCGGCCAGCCCTCTTCCTCGGTGTTAGGCAGCGGGGAAGTGGAAGAAGAAGGATCCAGGAGTGGATCGAGCCGCCACCAACCACCAGGTCGCACCTGACCTCGCCGGCGCCGGTCGGTGACCCTCTCCCGTCCGCCGCCGGGCCTCCCTCCTCTCCTTCCTTCTCTCCCTCTCTCCCATCTTCTCTCTCCTGCAGGGACCGATCCATGTGGTCACCCTTTGCCGCCGCCACCGGAGAGGCTCGCGTCCACGGCCGCACGCCTTAGATCCGACGGGAGGAAAAGGAGGAAGCGACCCGCAGTCCTGTTTTCCGACGGCAGCGACATGCGCGCGAGCGATGGGAAGGCGAGGAGGAGAAAAATGCGAGGTGGTGGAGGAGGAGCCGAGGGCGACGGCAGCGTCCTTGGCCGAGCGCACGCACGGAAGGGAGAGGGAGGGGTGCAGCGGCTCGTGGGGGTCGAGGGGAAGGAGAAAGGAGGCTAGGGTTCCTCGTTTGGTGGCTGGGGTGGGGCGAGAGCCGCGAGACACCGATGATTGGGTGCGGAGCGCCCGAGCTGATTGGGCAAATCCTCCTGCACGCGGAAACAGCCAACCCAGCCAACGAGCGCCCGACGTGAGCCCACTTGTCATTGGACTACGAAAACGACCGTGAGGTAAAATTAGGTTTGACTGCAGGTGAAGATCCGACGGTTCAGACATTCTAGATGGCCAGATCGGACGGCCAACGAAGACCGAATCGGGGGACCGGGGTACATCCTTCTTTTCAAAAAAAAAAAAGTCTAAAGCGTCTACAGGTGTGGGTCAGATCATTCGCGCATACATAAAAGAAATTAGACTATAGAAAAAGGAGTGCGCAGGATTTAATCCTGGGATCACCTGGTTGCATCGCAGCGCTATTAACCAGTGGGATCATCCAGTTCATCTTAAACTAGTAGGTCGCGACCTTGTTGAAGAAAAGAGCCGATTTTCCACTGTTTTTCCATTTTCGTTTGTTTTCCCCTGTTTTTCACCAGTTTTTTTTTCATTTCTCCGATTTTACTATTTTTTCTTTGTTTCTTTTCGGCTTTCGCTAGTTTTCTCTTTCCTTTATTTTTCATTGTTTTTTCTAGTTCTCATTGCTTTTTTGTTTTCTCTTGGTTTTCATTGCTTTTCTATACATTTTTTTGGTATATAGCTAATACATGTTTAATATTTTTAAATATAATATTGACATTTACTTACTACATGGTCAATATTTTTTCGATATACATGTAATATTTTTCAAATACCATATTAAGAAAATTGAATACATGGTCAACATATTTTCTACACACATTTTAATTTTTAAATATTTTATTAACATTTTTTAAATACAAGTTTAACATTTTTTTCAATAGATGGTCAACAATTTTTCTATGCATATTTAACATTTTTTCAAATTCTTGATTAGATTAATGTTTTTGGAATATATGATCAATATTTTGTAATATTTAACATTTTAAAATACATGATTAACATTTTTCAAATGCAAGTTAACATTTTTTTAATAC
>NC_041387.1:54247711-54277505 GCF_002162155.2 Triticum dicoccoides
TCAAATGCTTGAATATTTTCCAAATACAAGTTTAATATTTATTGAATACATGGTCAATATTTTTCTATACACATTTTAAAAAATGTTTGATTACCATTTCTTAAATACTTGTTTAACACTTTTCCAATGATTGGATAAACACTTTTCAATATATAATCAACCTTTTTCAAACACATTATATATTGTTTGCATACATGAGAAACATTTTTTGTATGTACATTTAACATTTTTTAGATGCTTGGTCAGCATTGTTTTGAAATGTTTTACATAAAATGTTTTTGTAATATATTTATATAGAATATTTGTAAGCATAAATAAAAGTTAAAAAGTAAAATAAAAATGAAAAACATAAAATCTAAAAATAATAATAAAACAAGGCAGTGGCCTCCCGTGCACTAGGCCCGCCCATATGTTCACGCAGTTGCGAGGCGCTTCAGCTAGTCGGAAGGTTGCATCGCTTGAAGCGAGGTATATCCTAGCTCATGTGGCGCTTGCTGCGGGACGCCTGGGCCAGTCGAGTAAGACGTGGCTCGTCATGCAGGTGTTACCAAAATACTCCATCCGTTCTGAATTACTTGTCGCAGGTATGGATGTATCTAGATGTATTTTAGTTCTAGATACATCCATTTCTACGACGAGTAATTTGGAACGGAGGGAGTAGTATATATGCTTTTTGTCTCAAAATCAAGTAAAAAATATTTATCCTTTTATTTATATTTTAAATGCATATATTTCAAAAACTTAAGTTTACTTAAGAAATTTAAAACCACAAATTTGAAAACATGTTAACATAGTACAAAGAAAAATTGTTAGCACAACTTCAAGAAAAGTTGAGAACTTTCAAAAATATTGTTTGTGACAATGAAAAAATGTTCGTATTTGAAGAAAATGTATAGGATTTTTTTAAAAATTGTGTACATTCTATAAAAATGTTTACATAATTTTAAAAAATGTTGCATACCATGAAAATTTACGTGACAATTATATGGAAATATTTCGGCATTTCCAAAAAATATTATATAGATTGTAAAAAAATGTTTGTTAGTTAAAAATATATATTTCCACTAAAATATGTAACTGGAATTTAGAAACGATCATGTGTTTCCCAAAATTGTCCATAAAATTCTCAAAAATGTTTGTACTTTGTAAAAAAATATTTACGTTGTTTAAAAATGTTTATTGCGATTAAAAAAATCTGCAACATGTATTTAAAAAATGTTACCATGTTTTCAAGACATGTATCTAAAAACAGTACATCATGTATTTGAACAATATCAAAGGTGTGTCATAAAAATATTTCACATGTGCTCTAAAAATCTGCATTGTGTACTCAGAAAGAAAGTTGGCATGTGCTAGAAAAAACCCAATAAAAGCTGACAAAGAAACAAAAACAAAAACAAAAAATAAAGGAAAACCAAGAAAGAAACAAATAAATCAAAGTATAACGAAGGAAGAAAGAAAACCCCAAACAGAAAACAAAGTAAACCAAACTAAAATGAAGAAAAAACCCTGAAGAAAACCGGTAAAAATATAAAACCAAAGGAGAAACAAAAAATAAAATAAAGAAAATGGAGTAGAGCGGACCTACGATACGCAGGGAACAAACCACACTGATGGGCCGACCCGCTAGTAGGCACCCGCAGACGATTTTCTTATTAAGAATTGATACGGGCTGCATACCCAGGTGTTGCAAGAACGGAAGCCTAATTCCCCTCCCCATCCTCACCACCCCTCTCTGGGATTGTACCCCGCCGACAATGATGCTAATGTCGTTGCCCGTTTCACAAAAGCGTTAGCAAGGCACGAAGGTCATGCAACATGTTGTGCCGTTTTGGAAGAGTGGCCGCACAACCATGACCATCCCCCAATCCCTCCTTCACGGCCGATCACCGTCCGATGGCGGTGACTAATAATCCCCAAGTGCAGGGAGTATTGTAGCACTTTTCCAAATTAAAAGTGGTAAGTATGGAGTGTCAAACCAAAAAGGAGCTAAAAGTTAGGATTTATATTCTCTCATGTTATATTTGTCACTAATTGGACCCTATTGTAGGAACAAAATATGTCTACTACAGGGGAGGGTGAATGAGAGATTTAAATTTCTTTGGAGAAACTAGAAATCTCTAAGTACACAATAGCGGAAAAGAACTAAACAGAGATTTAACCACAAAGGAAAACTACTTTGACAGAATTGATACCCAAAAAAATAAGCAAGTGCACCGAAGAGAAATCACATGACTAAAACTTAACCGAGGATAAATAAGTGAAGGTAATTCAGGCTAAAGATGAAACCAGTGATGCTCGATGGCGGCAAGGTATTTGGTAGACTAGTTCACTCTTCTGTAAAAGAGCTATGTGTTGGGTAACATAGTAATTTCAAAAAAATTCCTACGCACACGCAAGATCATGGTCATGCATAGCAACGAGAGGGGAGAGTGTGTCCACGTACCCTCGTAGACCGAAAGCGGAAGCGTTAGCACAAGGCAGTTGATGTAGTCGTACGTCCTCATGGCCCGACCAATCAATCACCGAACGCACGGCACCTCCGAGTTCTTGCACACGTTCAGCTTGATGACGTCCCTCGAACTCCGATCCAGCTGAGTGTCGAGGGAGAGTTCCGTCAGCACGACGGCGTGGTGACAATGATGATGTTTTACCGACGCAGGGCTTCACCTAAGCACCGCTACAATATTATCGAGGTGGATTATGGTGGAGGGGGGCACCGCACACGGCTAAGAGATCAATGATAAATTGTTGTGTCTAGAGGTGCCCCCCCCCCACCCCCGTATATAAAGGAGCCAGGGGGAGGAGGTCGGCCGACCAGGAGGGGCGCACCAGGAGGACTCCTCCTCCCATCGGGAGTAGGACTCCCCCCTTCCTTGTTAGAGTAGGAGAGGAGAGGGAAGGAGAGAGAAGGGGAAAGGAAAGGGGGGGGGGGGGGGCCGCCCCCCTCCTTGTCCAATTCGGACTTGGGGGGAGGGGCGCGCGGCTGCCCCTTGGCCGCCTCTCCTCTTCCACCACTTGGACCCATGATGCCCATTAACCTTTAGGGGGGTTCCGATAACCCCCCGGTACTCCCGTATATATCCGATAACCCCCGAAACCATTCCGGTGTCCGAATATAGTCGTCCAATATATCAATCTTCATGTCTCGACTATTTCGAGACTCCTTGTCATGTCCGTGATCACATCTGGGACTCCGAACTACCTTCGGTACATCAAAACATATAAACTCATAATACAACTGTCATCTAACTTTAAGCGTGCGGACCCTACGGGTTCGAGAACAATGTAGACATGACCGAAACACGTTTCCGATCAATAACCAATAGCGAAACCTGGATGCTCATATTGGCTCCCACATATTCTACGAAGATCTTTATCGGTCAAACCGCATAACAACATACGTTGTTCCCCTTGTCATCGGTATGTTACTTGCCCGAGATTCGATCGTCGGTATCTCAATACCTAGTTCAATCTCGTTACCGGCAAGTCTCTTTACTCGTTATGTAATACATCATATCGCAACTAACTCATTAGTCACATTGCTTGCAAGACTTATAGTGATGTGTATTACCGAGAGGGCCCAAAGATACCTCTCCGACAATCGGAGTGGCAAATCCTAATCTCGAAATACGCCAACCCAACAAGTACCTTCAGAGACACCTGTAGAGCACCTTTATAATCACCCAGTTACGTTGTGACATTTGGTAGCACACAAAGTGTTCCTCCGGTAAACGGGAGTTGCATAATCTCATAGTCACAAGAACATGTACTCCCTCCGTTCCCAAATACTTGTCTTTCTAGGCATTTCAAATAGACTCAACATACGGATGTATGTAGACATATTTTAAAGTGTAGATTCACTTATTTTGCATCGTATGTAGTCATTTGTTAAAATCTCTAGAAAGACAAGTATTTAGGAACGGAGGGAGTATAAGTCATGATGAAAGCAGTAGCAACATACTAAACGATCAAGTGCTAAGCTAACGGAATGGGTCAAGTCAATCACATCATTCTCTCAATGATGTGATCCCGTTAATCAAATGACAACTCTTTTTTCCATGGCTAGGAAACATAACCATCTTTGATAAACAAGCTAGTCAAGTAGAGGCATACTAGTGACACTCAGTTTGTCTATGTATTCACACATGTATCATGTTTCCGATTAATACAATTCTAGCATGAATAATAAACAGTTATCATCATGTAAGGAAATAAATAATAACTTTATTATTGCCTCTAGGGCATATTTCCTTCAGTCTCCCACTTGCACTAGAGTCAAAAATCTAGATTACACAGTAATGATTCTAACACCCATGGAGCCTTGGTGCTGATCATGTTTTGCTCGTGGAAGAGGCTTAGTCAACGGGCCTGCAACATTCAGATCCGTATGTATCTTGCAAATCTCTATGTCTCCCACCTGGACTTGGTCCCGGATGGAATTGAAGCGTCTCTTGATGTGCTTGGTCTTCTTGTGATATCTGGATTCCTTTGCCAAGGAAATTGCACCAGTATTGTCACAGAAGATTTTCATTGGACCCGATGCACTAGGTATGACACCTAGATCGGATATGAACTCCTTCATCCAGACTCCTTCATTTGCTGCTTCCGAAGCAGCTATGTACTCCGCTTCACATGTAGATCACGCCACGACGCTTTGTTTAGAACTGCACCAACTAACAACTCCACCGTTCAATATAAACACGTATCCGGTTTACGATTTAGAATCATCCGGATCAATGTCAAAGATTGCATCGACGTAACCATTTACGACTAGCTCTTTGTCAGCTCCATAAACGAGAAACATATCCTTAGTCCTTTTCAGGTATTTCAGAATATTCTTGACCGCTGTCTAGTGAACCACTCCTGGATTACTTTGGTACCTCCCTGCTAAACTTATTGCTAAGCATACATCAGGTCTGGTACACAATATTGCATACATGATAGAGCCTATGGCTGAAGCATAGGGAACATCTTTCATTTTCTCTTCTTCTGTTGTGGTTGGGCATTGAGTCTGACTCAACTTCACACCTTGTATTACAGGCAAGAACCCTTTCTTTGCTTGATCCATTTTGAACTTTTTCAAAACTTTATCAAGGTATGTACTCTGTGAACCAATCAAGCGTCTTGATCTATCTCTATAGATCTTGATGCCCAATATGTAAGCAGCTTCACCGAGGTCTTTCATTGAAAAACTTTTATTCAAGTATCCTTTTATGCTATCCAGAAATTCTATATCATTTCCAATCAATAATATGTCGTCTACATATAATTTAGAAATGCTACAGAGCTCCCACTCACTTTCTTGTAAATACATGCTTCTCCAAAAGTCTGTATAAAACCATATGCTTTGATTACACTATCAAAGCGTTTATTCCAACTCCGAGAAGCTTGCAGCAGTCCATAAATTGATCGCTGGAGCCTGCACACTTTGTTAGCATCCTTTGGATCGACAAAACCTTCTGGTTGCATCATATACAACTCTTCTTCCAGAAATCCATTCAGGAATGCAGTTTTGACATCCATTTGCCAAATTTCATAATCATAAAATGCGGCAATTGCTAACATGATTCGGACAGACTTAAGCATCGCTACGGGTGAGAAAATCTCATCGTAGTCAACCCCTTGAACTTGTCGAAAACTTTTCACAACAAGTCGAGCTTTGTTGATGGTAACATTACCATCAGCGTCAGTCTTCTTCTTGAAGATCCATTTATTCTCAATGACCTGCCGATCATCGGGCAAGTCAACCAAAGTCCACACTTTGTTCTCATACATGGATCCCATCTCAGATTTCATGGCCTCAAGCCATTTTGCGGAATCTGGGCTCATCATCGCTTCCTCATAGTTCATAGGCTCATCATGGTCAAGTAATATGACCTCCAGAATAGGATTGTTGTACCACTCTGGTGTGGATCTTACTCTGGTTGAGCTACGAGGTTCGGTAGTAACTTGATCTGAAGTTTCATGATCAATATCATTAGCTTCCTCACTAATTGGTTTAATCGTCACAGGAACTGGTTTCTGTGATGAACTATTTTCCATTAAGGGAGTAGGTACAGTTACCTCATCAAGTTCTACTTTCCTCCCACTCACTTCTTTTGAGAGAAACTCTTCTCTAGAAAGGATCCAATCTTAGCAATGAATGTCTTGCCTTCGGATCTGTGATAGAAGGTGTACCCAACAGTCTCCTTTGGGTATCCTATGAAGACACATTTCTCCGATTTGGGTTCGAGCTTATCAGGTTGAAGCTTTTTCACATAAGCATCGCAACCCCAAACTTTAAGAAACGACAACTTTGGTTTCTTGCCAAACCATAGTTCATAAGGCGTCGTCTCAACGGATTTTGATGGTGCCCTATTTAACGTGAATGAGGCCGTCTCTAAAGCATAACCCCAAAACGATAGCGGTAAATCAGTAAGAGACACCATAGATTGCACCATATCTAGTAAAGTGCGATTACGACGTTCGGACACACCATTACGTTGTGGTGTTCCGGGTGGCGTGAGTTGCGAAACTATTCCGCATTGTTTCAAATGTAAACCAAACTCGTAACTCAAATATTCTCCTCCACGATCAGATCGTAGAAACTTTATTTTCTTGCTACGATGATTTTCAACTTCACTATGAAATTCTTTGAACTTTTCAAATGTTTCAGACTTATGTTTCATTAAGTAGATATACCCATATGTGCTTAAATCATCTGTGAAGGTGAGAAAATAACGATACCCGCCGCGAGCTTCAATATTCATTGGACCACATACATCAGCATGTATGATTTCCAACAAATCAGTTGCTCGCTCCATAGTTCTGGAGAACGACGTTTTAGTCATATTGCCCATGAGGCATGGTTCGCAAGTACCAAGTGATTCACAATCAAGTGATTCCAAAAGTCCATCATTATGGGGTTTCTTCATGCGCTTCACACCAATATGACCTAAACGGCAGTGCCACAAATAAGTTGCACTATCATTATCAACTCTGCATCTTTTGGTTTCAACATTATGAATATGTGTATCACTACTATCGAGATTCATCAAAAATAGACCACTCTTTAAGGGTGCATGACCATAAAGGATATTACTCATATAAATAGAACAACCATTATTCTCAGATTTAAATGAATAACCATCTCGCATCAAACAAGATCCAGATATAATGTTCATGCTCAACACTGGCACCAAATAACAATTATTTAGGTCTAAAACTAATCCCGAAGGTAGATGTAGAGGTAGCGTGCCGACGGCGATCACATCGACTTTGGAACCATTTCCCACGCGCATCGTCACCTCGTCCTTAGCCAGTGTCCGCTTAATCCGTAGTCCCTGTTTTGAGTTGCAAATATTAGCAACAACACCAGTATCAAATACCCAGGTGCTACTGCGAGCTCTGGTAAGGTACACATGAATAACATGTATATCACATATACCTTTGTTCACCTTGCCATCCTTCTTATCCGCCAAATACTTGGGGCAGTTCCGCTTCCAGTGACTAGTCTGTTTGCAGTAGAAGCACTCAGTCTCAGGCTTAGGTCCAGACTTGGATTTCTTCTCTTGAGCAACAACTTGTTTGCTGTTCTTCTTGAAGTTCCCCTTCTTCTTCCCTTCACCCTTTTTCTTGAAACTGGTGGTCTTGTTGACCATCAACACTTGATGCTCCTTTTTGATTTCTACCTCCATAGTCTTTAGCATTGCGAAGAGCTCGGGAATAGTCTTGTTCATCCCTTGCATATTATAGTTCATCACAAAGCTCTTGTAGCTTGGTGGCAGTGATTGGAGAATTCTGTCAATGATGCAATCATCCGGAAGATTAACTCCCAGTTGAATCAAGTGATTGTTATACCCAGACATTCTGAGTATATGCTCACTGACAGAACTATTCTCCTCCATCTTGCAGCTGTAGAACTTATTGGAGACTTCATATCTCTCAATCCGGGCATTTGCTTGAAATATTAACTTCAACTCCTGGAACATCTCATATGCTCCATGATGTTCAAAACATCGTTGAAGTCCCGGTTCTAAGCCGTAAAGCATGGCACACTGAACTATCGAGTAGTCATCAGCTTTGCTCTGCCAAACATTCACAACGTCTGCAGTTGCATCTGCAGCAGGCCTGTCACCCAGCGGTGCTTCTAGGACATAATTCTTCTGTGCATCAATGAGGATAATCCTCAAGTTACGGACCCAGTCCGTGTAATTGCTACCCTCATCTTTCAACTTTGCTTTCTCTTGGAACGCATTAAAATTCAACGGAACAACAACACGAGCCATCTATCTACAATCAACATAGACATGCAAAATACTAGCAGGTACTAAGTTCATGATAAATTTAAGTTCAGTTAATCATATTACTTAAGAACTCCCACTTAGATAGACATCCCTCTAATCATCTAAGTGATCACGTGATCCAAATCAACTAAACCATAACCGATCATCACGTGAAATGGAGTAGTTTTCAATGGTGAACATCATTATGTTGATCATATCTACTATATGATTCATGCTCGACCTTTCGGTCTCAGTGTTTCAAGGCCATATCTGTATATGCTAGGCTCGTCAAGTTTAACCTGAGTATTCTGCGTGTGCAAAACTGGCTTGCACCCGTTATAGATGGACGTAGAGCTTATCACACCCGATCATCACGTGGTGTCTGGGCACGACGAACTTTGGCAACGGTGCATACTCAGGGAGAACACTTTTATCTTGAAATTTAGTGAGAGATCATCTTATAATGCTACCGTCAATCAAAGTAAGATAAGATGCATAAAGGATAAACATCACATGCAATCAATATAAGTGATATGATATGGCCATCATCATCTTGTGCTTGTGATCACCATCTTCGAAGCACCGTCATGATCACCATCGTCACCGGCGCGACACCTTGATCTCCATTGTAACATCGTTGTCGTTTCGACACCTATTGCTTCTACGACTATTGCTACCGCTTAGTGATAAAGTAAAGCAATTACAGGGCGATTGCATTGCATACAATAAAGCGACAACCATATGGCTCCTGCCAGTTGCCGATAACTCGGTTACAAAACATGATCATCTCATACAATAAAATATAGCATCACGTCTTCACCATATCACATCACAACATGCCCTGCAAAAACAAGTTAGACATCCTCTACTTTTGTTGTTGCAAGTTTTACGTGGCTGCTATGGGCTGAGCAAGAACCGTTCTTACCTACACATCAAAACCACAACGATAGTTCGTCAAGTTAGTGATGTTTTAACCTTATCAAGGACCGGGCATAGCCACACTCGGTTCAACTAAAGTTGGATAAACTGACACCCGCCAGCCACCTGTGTGCAAAGCACGTCGGTAGAACCAGTCTCGCGTAAGCGTACGCATAATGTCGGTCCGGGCCGCTTCATCCAACAATACTGCCGAACCAAAGTATGACATGTTGGTAAGCAGTATGACTTGTATCGCCCAAAACTTACTTGTGTTCTGCTCGTGCATATAACATCAACATATAAAACCTAGGCTTGGATGCCACTGATGGGTAACGTAGTAATTTCAAAAAAATTCCTACGCACACGCAAGATCATGGTGATGCATAGCAACGAGAGGGGAGAGTGTGTCCACGTACCCTCGTAGACCGAAAATGGAAGCATTAGCACAACACGGTTGATGGAGTCGTACGTCTTCACGGCCCGACCGATCAAGCACCGAACGCACGACACCTCCGAGTTCTTGCACACATTCAGCTCGATGACGTCCCTCGAACTCCGATCCAGCTGAGTGTCGAGGGAGAGTTCCATCAACACGATGGTGTGGTGACAATGATGATGTTCTACCGACGCAGGGCTTCGCCTAAGCACCGCTACGATATTATCGAGGTGGATTATGGTGGAGGGGGGCACCGCACACAGCTAAGAGATCAATGATCAATTGTTGTGTCTAGAGGTGCCCCCCCGCCCCGTATATAAAGGAGCCAGGGGGAGAGGGTCGGCCGGCCAGGAGGGGCGCGCCAGGAGGAGTCCTCCTCCCACCGGGAGTAGGACTCCCCCCTTCCTTGTTGGAGTAGGAGAGGACAGGGAAGGAGAGAGAGGGGGAAAGGAAAGGGGGGCGCCGCCCCCCTCCTTGTCCAATTCGGACTTGGGGGGGGGGGAGAGGGGCGCGTGGCTGCCCCTTGGCCGCCTCTCCTGTTCCACCACTTGGGTCCATGAGGCCCATTAACCTCCGGGGGGGTTCCGATAACCCCCCCGGTACTCCGGTATATATCCGATAACCCTCGAAACCATTCCGATGTCCGAATATAGTCGTCCAATATATCAATCTTCATGTCTTAAATATTTTGAGACTCCTCGTCTTGTCCGTGATCACATCTGGGACTCCGAACTACCTTCGGTGCATCAAAACATATAAGCTCATAATATAAATATCATCTAACTTTAAGCGTGCGGACCCTACGGGTTCGAGAATAATGTAGACATGACCGAAACACGTTTCCGGTCAATAACCAATAGCGGAACCTGGATGCTCATATTGTCTCCCACATATTCTACGAAGATCTTTATCAGTCAAACCGCATAACAACATACATTGTTCCCTTTGTCATCGGTATGTTACTTGCCCGAGATTCGACCGTCGGTATCTCAATACCTAGTTCAATCTCGTTACCGGCAAGTCTCTTTACTCGTTATGTAATACATCATCTCACAACTAACTCATTAGTCACATTGCTTGCAAGGCTTATAGTGATGTGTATTACCGAGAGGGCCCAGAGATACCTCTCCGACAATCGGAGTGACAAATCCTAATCTCGAAATACGCCAACCCAACAAGTACCTTCAGAGACACCTATATACCACCTTTATAATCACCCAGTTATGTTGTGACATTTGGTAGCACACAAAGTGTTCCTCCGGTAAACGGGAGTTGCATAATCTCATAGTCACAGGAACATGTATAAGTCATGAAGAAAGCAGTAGCAACATACTAAACGATCAAGTGCTAAGCTAATGGAATGGGTCAAGTCAATCACATCATTCTCTCAATGATGTGATCCCGTTAATCAAATGACAACTCTTTTGTCCATGGCTAGGAAACATAACCATCTTTGACAAACGAGCTAGTCAAGTAGAGGCATACTAGTGACACTCAGTTTGTCTATGTATTCACACATGTATCATGTTTCCGGTTAATACAATTCTAGCATGAATAATAAACATTTATCATGATGTAAGGAAATAAATAATAACTTTATTATTGCCTCGAGGGCATATTTCCTTCACTATGTCTGGTTGGAGGTACTTGTGATTTAACACAGAAGATAAAATCTCTTCATCCTATTCTTCTCGACAACAAGTCCGTTAACTTGTGTCGTTTACTCGAGGTAGATACTTGAGGCGGTCCCCAAGATCTTCACACACTGTCTTCACGAATCACAATGACTCTTGGTTGCTGAAGAACTTGAAACCTAACCATCTAGAGAGTTGGCAGCTCTCAAAACTAAAAGGTGGAGCATACTAAACTTAGTCTATGTGATGCTAAACCACTATCTAGTTTTTTGGCTCTAGGATTTTTCTCTCGGTGGATTCTAAACTCAAATCTTTTGGAGAGTCGCTGCTCAGACAAACTTGTCAGAATTACACAGAGCAACCAATGATTCACGTTGGAATGGGATGACTATTTATAGCCACAGCCTTCCCGAGGGGGAAATGACAATTTAGGACATGACGTCCAGCCAATGGCCAACCAACACATTTCCAGCGGTCGGATTTCAAACGCGCCCAACTTTACTTTAGGAACAAATAGACTCCTCAGTCCAAAGCATGTCTCTCGCAGTCGAGAAGATCAACATCTCTAGTTGGCAAGTAATGGTTTCAGAACTCACAAAGATTTCTCTCAACTCTCATAGGTTTCAGTTAAGCATCAAAGAAACAAAAGTTTCGAACACTATACCCCTCTTGATAGTATGGAGATCCTATGATTTAAGAAAGAGAAAATGAACTATGAAAGAAAATACTACGTCTTTTTTTGTCTTCATTCTTCTCAGCTGCACTCACATGTCTAGCAGGTACCGAAGTAATTTCTTCACTTAAGCAAACTTTGGGGGTTAACTTTGTCACGCATGATCTTCGATGTTAATCTTCATTGCAATGCAGATGATAATATTTGGAGTTTATAACAAACTCCTCAGTACTTCAAGGACCTATAAATATGTGTGTTATATAAATGTGCGTATTAGATATTTGGTTTTCAAAATTACATTTGGAAAATATTATTTTAATTATACAAACATTTCAATAATTATACGCACATTTGTATAGTTCAATGTTTGTACAATTTAAAACATTCACAATTTATAAATTGTTAATATAAATATTCAATCATGGCAAATATTAAAATTACATATTTTTTAATATAAGTCATGAGTAAAATATTATACACAAGTGAATATTCATAAATATTTACTAAATTTTTATATTCATAATTTTGTATAATTTAAATATATGCTGCAGGTGTATATATTTTTGGATTCATTAAACATATTTATTTAATGAACATTTTCAATGCCCGTGTTAACTACCCGCAAGCTTGAGTCAAGGTGACTACAAAACTGTATTTTTAAAGTTTTAGCACCAAACTGAACACGCAACACAAATTCAATGACTCCCGGTGATATTACCTCTAAACCCAAAAACTACGACAAAGGTTCAACCATTGTTGTTGTTAAATACGTTGTGATACATGAAGTTGCACAACATGTGCAGTTTCTGCCATAAGTTAAAAAATACAGAAAACTGCTGCCGAAATTTGTTTTAGGGGCTGTTTGATTGGAGACTAAGTTTGTCAAAGGTTGTCACACCTAAGGTTAGGCAACTTTGACCAACTTAGGTGTGTGTTTGGTTCAAGCCACATTTTAGGCAAGCCACACTATGGTCCCACACCTAACCTTAGGCAAGTTTGACAATATTGTATGGCAAAGTGTGACACTCCTAGACCTAGAACCAAACAGCCCCGTAGTATAGTTTTAAATATACTTTGTCAAACTATTAAGTATTATTTTTAAATATATGAACTTTTTATAATTCTTAAATACATGTTTAGTTATATGAATACTTTTAAATAATAAGTGTATATTTTTTACTAAATATATTACAAACCTTATGTTAGTAGTTTTTATTAAATATATGAATACTTTTTACAAGACTATCCAAAATATATGAACACAAAAATTTCAACTCTATCTTCTACTGTGATTATGATTTACTTATTTTTTTTAAAATTCTAAAAAGGAAAAATAAACTGACATATGAAAAATGCCCCACGGTGACTGCAACCCATTTAAGCACCTGTGTGTTTGTCCATAGACCATTAGGCCTAGTTATCATATATGGACAACAAACTCAAACTGACAGTGGCTCCGGGTTGGTAGGAGGAAGTCGCTGGTTTGAACTTAGCTCCGCCTAGTTACTAACAGTGTCTGGTTTAACCTGCATCATAACATTATTGCGGAATAAGATACCAGATTCACTCCAGTTTGGATTTTGCCCTGAATCACAACAAAAATGGTCTAAAAGTTGTAAAATAGTATTAGCTTCCTACACATTAGCTTTGCCACAAACAATCAGGTCATCTGCAAACATGAAAGAGTGCATAGGAGGGTAATTGGTCCAAACGAAATACATGTGAGGTGATTAGCTTGCAAGGCATCCTGTAACATAAGAAATAACTCATTTACTGCAAGGACAAAAAGATACGGTGACAAAGGACATCCTTGTCTAATGCCTCTGGAACTATTGAATTTTGCAAAAGATTGGCCATTAATGATCACGGAAAACGTTGGGGATGAAATGCATGCATGAACAAGTTTTATGAAATGGCCATGGAGACCCTTATGAGCAAGAGCTGAGACAATGAAGTGCCACTCAATTCTATCAAGAGCTTTGGCAAGGTCAATTTTCAGCATAAAATCAAGGCTCTTCCAAGAAGCAAGAGAGAATGAGTGGGCAATTTCTTGGGCAACAATAATATTATTGCTTATGCGCCTACCTTCAATGAGAGCTTGCTGAGAGCGGTGAATGTAATCAGGCAAATGTCCTTTCAACCTATTGGCTAAAGATTCAACAATGATTTTGTAAACAACATTACACAAACTTATGGGCCAAAACTCAGAAGGCAGATGTGAAGCAAGTTTCTTAGGAATGAGGGGAATTTGAGTATCATTGAGATGAGGCGGAACAATACCCGTGGTGTAGAAATTTCTTACCAAATTGGTCACATCATCTCCTATCCAACTGCAAGCCGAAAGGTAGAAGCCCACATTGAATCCATCGGGTCCAGGAGAGGCATTCTTCTTCATGCCTTTGAGAATTTCCCATATCTCATGTTTATCAGGGATCGAGTAGGTGAAGTCGTTTGTATCTTGCGGCAAAGTAGTATCCAAGCTGGGCATGTCATTACTAGTAGAAGAGGAGCGAAAAATAGTTCTAAAACAATTAACAAACTCCTTGGCAATATCATCCAAATCAAACAAATTATTACCATGAGTGTCCTTAATAGAAACTATGAGATTTCGACACTTACGCTTTTGAACAACATTGTGAAAGAATGATGTGTTCCTGTCACCTTTGGTTGCCCAGTGTTTTTTTGCACGTTGCCTATAGAATTCAATGAGCTTGGTTAAATTACCTTCATATTGGGCAAGGCTTGCCTGAAGGGAATAGTCCTGGAGATGCACCAGCTTTATTTGAATCTCATTGATCCAATCCTGAATACAATCAAGTTGATGATGTAAAGGTTTTTTCTTTTTGCACCACCTTTTCAAAGTCCTGATATGTGTCCAACGTATCTATAATTTTTTATTGTTCCATGCTATTATATTATCTGTTTTGGATGTTTAATAGGCATTTATATGCTATTTTATATTATTTTTGGGACTAACCTATTAACCGAGAGCCCAGTGCCAGTTTCTATATTTTGCCTGTTTTAGAGTTTCGCAGAAAAGGAATATCAAACGGAGTTCAAATGGAATAAAACTTTCGTGATGATCTTTCTTGGACCAGAAACAAACCAGGAGACTTGGAGATGAAGTCAGAGACGCAACGAGGCGGCCACGAGGGTGAAGGGCGCACCCAGGGGGGTAGAGCGCGCCCCCTGCCTCGTGGGCCCCTCGTGGGTCTCCTGACCTAGTTCCTTCGCCTATATATACTCTTATACCCTGAAAACATCCAAAGGAGCCATGAAACCACTTTTCCACCGCCGCAACATTCTGTACCCATGAGATCCCATCTGGGGACCTTTTCCGGCATCCTACCGGAGGAGGATTCGATCATGGAGGGCTTCTACATCAAAACCATTGCCTCTCCGATGAAGCGTGAGTAGTTTACCACAAACCTACAGGTCGATAGCTAGTAGCTAGATGGCTTCTTCTCTCTCTTTGATTCTCAATACCATGTTCTCCTCGATGCTCTTGTAGATCTATTCGATGTAATACTCTTTTGTGGTGTGTTTGCCGAGATCCGATGAATTGTGGATTTATGATCAGATTATCTATGAATATTATTTGAGTCTTCTCTGAATTCTTATATGCATGATTTGATATCTTTGCAAGTCTTCAAATTATTGGTTTAATTTGGCCTACTAGATTGGTTTTTCTTGCAATGGGAGAAGTGCTTAGCTTTGGGTTCAATCTTGCGGTGTCCTTTCCCAGTGATAGTAGGGTAAGCAAGGCACGTATTGTATTGTTGCCATCGAGGATAAAAAGATGGGGTTTTCATCATATTGCTTGAGTTAATTCCTCTACATCATGTCATCTTACTTAATGTGTTACTCTGTTCTTTACGAACTTAATACTCTAGATGCATGCTGGATAGCGGTCGATGTGTGGAGTAATAGTAGTAGATGCAGAATCATCTCGGTCTACTTGACACGGACGTGATGCCTATGTTGATGATCATTGCCTTAGATATCCTCATAACTTTGTGCTCTTCTATAAATTGCTCGGCAGTAATTTGTTCACCCACTGTAATATTTGCTATCTTGAGAGAAGCCACTAGTGAAACCTATGGCCCCTCGGTCTCTTTTCCATCATATAAGTTCTATTTTACATCATACTAGTTTCCGATGTACTATTTTGAAATCTTTTACTTTCAAATCTATAAACCATAAATACCAAAAATATTTACTTTACCGTTTATCTATCTCTATCATATCTCACTTTCCCAAGTAACCGTGAAGGGATTGACAATCCCTTTATCACGTTGGGTGCAAGTTGTTGATTGTTTGTGCATGTATTCGGTGACTTGTGCATTGTCTCCTACCGGATTGATACCTTGGCTCTCAAACTCAGGGAAATACTTACTCTACTTTGCTGCATCACCCTTTCCTCTTCAAGGGAAAAACCAACACAAGCTCAAGATGTAGCAGGAAGAATTTATGGCACCGTTGCCGGGGAGATCTATGTCAAGTCAAGCCATACCAAGTACCCATCATAAACTCTTCTCTCTTGCATTACATTATTCGCCATTCACCTCTCGTTTTCCTCTCCCCCACTTCTAAAACGATTTTTAAAAAGATTTGCCTTTTCTTCGCCCCTCTTCTGTTCGTCTTTTTCGCTTGCTTCTTGTGTGCTTGTGTGTTGGATTGCTTGCTTTGTCACGACGGCTCAAGATAATACCAAATTGTGTGACTTTTCCAATACCAACAACAATGATTTTATTAGCACTCCGGTTGCTCCCACTACTAATGTTGAATCTTGTGAAATTAACACCGCTTTGCTGAATCTTGTTATGAAAGATGAATTTTCTGGCCTTTCTAGTGAAGATGCCGCATCCCATCTAAACAATTTTGTTGATTTGTGTGATATGCAAAATAAGAAAGATGTGGATAATGATATTGTTAAGTTAAAGCTATTTCCGTTTTCGCTTGGAGATCGCGCTAAAACTTGGTTTTCATCTTTGCCTAAAAATAGTATTGATTCATGGAATACGTGTAAAGATGCTTTCATCTCTAAGTATTTTCCTCCCGCTAAGATCATCTCCCTTAGGAACGATATTATGAATTTTAAGCAACTTGATCATTATCATGTTGCACAATCTTGGGAGAGGATGAAATTGATGATACGAAATTGCCCTACACATGGTTTGAATTTGTGAATGATTATACAAAACATTTATGCCGGATTGAATCTTGCTTCTAGAAACCTTTTAGATTCGGCCGTGGGAGGCACTTTTATGGAAATTACTTTAGTAGAGGCTACTAATCTCCTAGATAATATCATGGTTAATTATTCTCAATGGCACACCAAAAGATCCACTAGTAAAAAGGTCCATGCGATTGAAGATATTAATGTTTTGAGTGGAAAGATGGATGAACTTATGAAATTATTTGCTAATAAGAGTGTTTCTTCTGATCCTAATGATATGCCTTTGTCCACTTTGATTGATATTAATAATGAATCTATGGATGTGAATTTTGTTGGTAGGAACAATTTTGGTAACAACGCGTATAGAGGCAATTTTAATCCTAGGCCGTTTCCTCGTAATTCCTCTAATAATTATGGTAATTATGGCAATTTTAATCCTAGGCCGTTTCCTCGTAATTCCTCTAACAATTATTATGGAAATTTTAATAAGGTGCCCTCTGATTTTGAGAATAGTGTTAAAGAATTTATGAACTTGCAAAAAAAATTAATGCTTTGATTGAAGAAAAATTTCTCAAGATTGATGATTTAGCTAGGAATGTGGATATAATTTCTCTTGATGTTGATTCTTTGAAACTTAGATCTATCCCACCCAAGCATGATATTAATGAGTCTCTCAAAGCCATGAGAATTTCCATTGATGAGTGCAAAGAAAGAACCGCTAAGATGCATGCTAAAAAAGATTGGTTTGTAAAAGCGTGGTCTTCTAGTTTTCATGATAATAATGATGAAGATCTAAAAGTTATTGATGTCACTCCTATTGATTCTTTGTTTTCCAATATTAATCTTGATAAAGATGGGACTGGAGATGAGTCAAATTTATTTAAAAGGCGTCCCAATGATTCAGAGTTTTTAGATCTAGATGCAAAAATTGATAAAAGTGGGATTGGAGGGGTCAAGACTTTAAGTAGCAATGAACCCACTCTTTTGGATTTCAAGGAATTTAATTATGATAATTGTTCTTTAATAGATTGTATTTCCTTGTTGCAATCCACGTTAAATTCTCCTCATGCTTATAATCAAAACAAAGCTTTTACTAAACATATCGTTAATGATATGATGCAATCTTTTGAAGAAAAGCTTGAATTAGAAGTTTCTATCCCTAGAAAACTTTATGATGAGTGGGAACCTACTATTAAGATTAAGATTAAAGATTATGAATGCCATGCTTTGTGTGATTTTGGTGCTAGTGTTTCCATGATTCCAAAAACTTTGTGTGATGTGTTAGGTTTCCGTGATTTTGATGATTGTTCTTTAAATTTGCATCTTGCGGATTCCACTACTAAGAAACCTATGGGAAGGATTAATGATGTTCTTATTGTTGCAAATAGGAATTATTTGCCCGTAGATTTCATTGTTCTTGATATAGATTTCAATCCTACATGTCCTATTATTCTTGGTAGACCTTTCCTTAGAACGATTGGTGCAATTATTGATATGAAAGAAGGAAACATTAGATTCCATTTTCCGTTAAGGAAAGGCATGTAACATTTTCATAGGAAGAAAATTAAATTTCCATGTGAATCTGTCATGAGAGCCACTTATGGGTTGCATCACAAAGATGACAATACCTAGATCTATTCGCGTTTTTATGCCTGGCTAAGGGCGTTAAACAATAGCACTTGTTGGGAGGCAACCCAATTTTATTTTTGTTCCTTGCTTTTTTATTCCTGTTTAGTAATAAATAATTCATCTAGCCCCTTGTTAGATGTGGTTTTATGTTTTAATTAGTGTTTGTGCCAAGTTAAACCTTTAGGATAGCTTACGGTGCTAGTTGTGTTGATCCTGCTGAAAATTAGAAACTTTTGCGCCTAGTAAATTAGTTTTTAAAATTCACAGAAACGTGATTTTGATTTGATTCTTTTTCCTCTGGATTCATACACAAATTTCTCAGGGTCTCCTAAGTTTCCAGGATTTTTGGAGTTACATAAGTATTCGATAGTTACAGATTACTACAAACTGTTCTGTTTTTGACAGATTCTGTTTTTTCGCATGTTGTTTGCATATTTTGATGAATCTATGGGTAGTATCAGGGGGTATGAACCATGGAAAGTTGGAATACAGTATATATTACACCAATATAAGTAAAGAATGAGTTTGCAACAATACCTTAAAGTGGTGATTTATTTTGTTATACTAACGGAGTTCATGAGATTTTCTGTTGAGTTTTGTGTTGTGAGGTTTTTAAGTTCTGGGTAAGGATTTGATGGACTATGGAATAAGGAGTGGCAAGAGCCTAAGCTTGGGGATTCTCAAGGCACCCAAGGTAATATTCAAGGACAACCAAAAGCCTAAGCTTGGGGATGTCCCGGAAGGCATCCCCTCTTTCGTCTTCGTCTATCGGTAACTTTACTTAAGGCTATATTTTTATTCACCACATGATATGTGTTTTGCTTGGAGCGTCTTGTATGATTTGAGTCTTTGCTTTTTAGTTTACCACAATCATCCTTGATGTACACACCTTTTGGGAGACACACACATGAATCATTATTTATTAGAATACTCTATGTGCTTCACTTATATCTTTTGAGCTAGGCAATATTGCTCTAGTACTTCACTTATACCTTTTTAGAGCACGGCGGTGGCTTTATTTTATAGAAATTAATGAACTATCATGCTTCACTTATATTATTTTGAGAGTCTTTTAGAATAGCATAGTAATTTGCTTTGGGTATAAAATTAGTCCTAATATGATGGGCATCCAAGAGGGATATAATAAAAACTTTCATATAAAGTGCATTGAATACTATGAGAAGTTTGATTCTTTATGATTGTTTTGAGATCTGAAGATGATGATATTAGAGTCATGATAGTGGAATAATTGTGGATTTGAGAAATACTTGTGTTGAGGTTTGTGAGTCCCGTAGCATGCACTTATGGTGAACCGTTCTGTAACAAATTTGGAGCATGAGGTATTCATTGATTGTCTTCCTTATGAGTGGCGGTCGGGGACGAGCGATGGTATTTTCCTACCAATCTATCCCCCTAGGAGCATGCGCGTAGTACTTCGTTCAATGACTAATATATTTTTGCAATAAGTATGTGAGTTCTCTTTATGAGTAATGTTGAGTCCATGGATTATACGCACTCTCACCATTCCATCATTGCTAGCCTCTCTTGTGCCGCACAACTTTCGCCGGTACCATACACCCACCATATACCTTCCTCAAAACATCCACCATACCTACCTATTATGGAGTTTCCATAGCCATTCCGAGATATATTGCCATGCAACTTTCCACCGTTCCGTTTATTATGACACACTTCATCATTGTCATATTGCTTTGCATGATCATGTAGTTGACATCGTATTTGTGGCAAAGCCAACTTTCATAATTCTTTCATACATGTCACTCTTGATTCATTGCACATCCCGGTACACCGCCGGAGGCATTCACATAGAGTCATATTTTTTTCTAAGCATTGAGTTGTAATTTTTCGAGTCGTAAGTAAATAGAAGTGTGATGACCATAATTATTAGAGCATTGTCCCATGTGAGGAAATAAAAAAAAGAGGCCAAAGAAGCCAAAATAAAAAAAAGAGGCCAAAGAAGTCCAAATAAAAAAATGAGAGAAAAAAAGAGAAGGGGCAATGTTACTATCCTTTTCTTCCACACTTGTGCTTCAAAGTAGCACCATGATCTTCATGATAGAGAGTCTCTTATTTTTGTCACTTTCATATACTAGTGGGAATTTTTCATTATAGAACTTGGCTTGTATATTCCAACGATGGGCTTCCTCAAATGCCATAGGTCTTCATGAGAAAGCAAGTTGGATGCACACCCACTTAGTTTCTTTTTTTGAGCTTTCATACACTTATAGCTCTAGTGCATCCGTTGCATGGAAATCCCTACTCACTCACATTGATATCTATTGATGGGCATCTCCATAGCCCGTTGATACGCCTAGTTGATGTGAGACCATCTCCCTCTTTTTGTCTTCTCCACAACCACCATTGTATTCCACCCATAGTGTTATAACCATGCCTCATGCTCATGTATTGCGTGAAAGTTGAAAAGGTTTGAGAACATCAAAGTATGAAACAATCGTTTGGCTTGTCATCGGGGTTGTGCATGATTTGAGTATTTTGTGTGATAAAGATGGAGCATAGCCAGACTATATGATTTTGTAGGGATAAGCTTTCTTTGGCCATGTTATTTTGAGAAGACATAATTGCCTTGTTAGTATGCTTGAAGTATTATTGTTTTTATGTCAATATTAAACTTTTGTTTTGAATCTTTCAGATCTGAACATTCATGCCACAATAAAAAGAATTACATGGATAAATATGTTAGGTAGCATTCCACATCAAAAATTCTGTTTTTATCATTTATCTACTCAAGGACGAGCATGAATTAAGCTTGGGGATGCTTGATACGTCTCCAACGTATCTATAATTTTTGATTGTTCATGCTATTATATTATCTGTTTTGGATGTTTAATAGGCATTTATATGCTATTTTATATTATTTTTGGACTAACCTATTAATCGAGAGCCCAGTGCTACTTTCTGTTTTTTTGCTTGTTTTAGACTTTCGCAGAAAAGGAATACCAAACGGAGTCCAAACGGAACAAAACTTTCGCGATGATCTTTCTTGGACCAGAAACAAACCAGGAGAGTTGGAGATGAAGTCGTAGATGCAACGAGGCGGACACGAGGGTGGAGGGCGCACCCCCTGCCTCGTGGGTCTCCTAACCTAGTTCCTTCACCTATATATACTCTTATACCCTGAAAACATCCAGGGGAGCCACGAAACCACTTTTCCACCGCCGCAACCTTCTCTACCCATGAGATCCCATCTAGGAACCTTTTCCCGCGTCCTGCCGGAGGGGGATTCGATCATGGAGGGCTTCTACATCAACACCATTGCCTCTCCAATGAAGCGTGAGTAGTTTACCATAGACCTACGGGTCCAAAGCTAGTAGCTAGATGGCTTCTTCTCTCTCTTTGATTCTCAATACCATGTTCTCCTCGATGTTCTTGGAGATCTATTTGATGTAATACTCTTTTCCGGTGTGTTTGCTGAGATCCGATGAATTGTAGATTTATGATCAGATTATCTATGAATATTATTTGAGTCTTCTTTGAATTCTTATATGCATGATTTGATATCTTTGCAAGTCTTCGAATTATCGGTTTAGTTTGGCCTACTAGATTGGTTTTTCTTGCAATGGGAGAAGTGCTTAGCTTTGGGTTCAATCTTGCGGTGTCCTTTCCCAGTGACAGTAGGGGCAGCAAGGCACGTATTGTATTGTTGCCATCAAGGATAAAAAGATGGGGTTTTCATCATATTGCTTGAGTTAATTCCTTTACATCATGTCATCTTACTTAATGCGTTACTCCATTCTTTATGAACTTAATACTCTAGATGCAGATCTATAAACCAAAAATATTTACTTTATTGTTTATCTATCTCTATCAGATCTCACTTTTGCAAGTAACCATGAAGGGATTGACAACCCCTTTATCGTGTTGGGTGCAAGTTGTTTATTGTTTGTGCAGGTATTCGGTGACTTGTGCGTTGTCTCCTACTGGATTGATACCTTGGTTCTCAAACTGAGGGAAATACTTACTCTACTTTACTGCATCACCATTTCCTCTTCAAGGGAAAAACCAACGCAATCTCAAGAGGTAGCAAGTCCCTGCAAGGTTATTGGTTCTAGCATCGACTATTCTTTTGTCCATTTAGGCCATCCACTTGTTTTGCCTTCTAAAGATAGATCTGTTGCTTATAACTTTGTTTACAATAAATTCAAGTCCAAACTTAGCACATAAAGCCAACAGACTCTCTCGTGCGGCAACAAATCCGTTTTCTCTTCCATTCCTGTATACTACATGTCCAACATACTTTTTTCAAAAAAGTTCCTTGCTAAACTAACAACAATCATTAGGAACTTTTGGTGGACATGTATTCAAGAAGATCAGACTACTAGAAGCTTGTGCCTTAGGGCATGGGCTGATGTATGTATTGAGAAGAAACTTGGTGGTCTTGGTGTTAGAAATTTGCAGGCAATCAACCAAGGACTTGTTCTCTCGACGACATGGAGATTGGCAAAAGGGCCGCAAAGTCAGTTAGCGTTGATTCTCAAGGCAAAGTATCATCATGATACATCCATTTGGAGAGCCCAACCGAACAAACCTAAATCTGCCTTTTGGTCTGCAGTTCTAGAGGTAAAGCCTCTCCTAATCTCGGCCATAATTTGCCAAATTGTTGATGGTGCTAGTTCTATTTGGAGTTCGCCTTGGTTTTTCGGATGGGAAACTATTTATGATCATCTTATCATTCAACAACAATATTTTTCTTACCCTGCTCAAGTTAAAGATCTTTGGATACCAGGTCAAAAGAACTGGAATGCAAACTTGATTAATTCTCTTTTCACTCCTGAATTGGATAATACCATTTTACAAACTCCTATTATTAATGCAAATGGTAATGATATGTTGGTTTGGAAACTAACTCCCGCAGGTGAATTATCTTCCAAAAGTGCTTACAAGCAATGCTTCAACAATCTTTAGCTTCTACCAAGGCAAAGGCCCAAAATTGTTCCTATGCAGGTCATTTCCCTTCTTAATCAGGTGTGGGAGGATAAGAAAATGGCACCAAGAGTTCAGACATTCGCTTGGAGGCTTCTTAGGAAAGCACTTCCTATGGGTAAGAGGGCAGGTAGGTACTCCAAACATATCATTGAAAACTGCTCTAGATGTCGTGGTACTAAGTGTGACAGTAAGAATATGGGGTACGTATGAGGAAGCGAGGCCCTAGCTACGGTGAGGTTGTACACATGAGTTTACGAGTTCAGGCCCCTCTCGGAGGAGGTAAAAACCCTATGTCTCGGTGCCCTGAGGCGGTCGACTGGAATATAGGTGTGTGTTATAGGGGGTGCGAACCCTTGCCCCAGAGGAGGGGGTGGCTTACATAGAGTGCGCCAGGACCCCAACCAACCTCCGTTACAGGGGTTCAATGTACATTAAGACGGGGCGTTACTGGTAACGCCAGCTATAAAGTGTATTCAATGATCTTTAAGACTACGGAGTGAATGCCTGACCGTTGCCATCCTGAGTGACTCTAGGTCTTATGTACTCCGAGTGTTTTCCTGTATGGTCGAATGACTCCATACATGCCGAGTGAAATGGGGGGTATCCGAGTGAGGTGACTGGCCGAGTGGATCACACTCGGTGGCTTCAGTTGATACTCCCTATTGTGCTTTGAATGTCTTTGCTTCTAGGGTAGTGACCTTGAGTGGGGCATATAGGTCAAGCCTATGACCCTACCCGAGGTCTATGGCATCATCATTAGCCCCCGAATGGATTGAGGTCCGAGTGGAAAAGAAGGTTGAAGTTGGTCCTGCCTTGATTCTTGTGCTTCACACATATTCCTGTTGGGTTTGAGGTCTATGCTGGAACTTTAGCTTCATTTCAGTCGCCTTGCTCGATTCATAGGTTGTCGAGTGAACTTACACCAGTACTCTTCGAGTGTCGTTATGACACAAGATCTTTGGCACGATTGGTTACTGCATATCTCGGATCTCACGGGATTCAAAAATTTGGGGAAGCGCACGAGGCGGAGCGCATCGTAGTAAGCAGGATGGATAGATGGGGGCGCCTCGATTTCTGCGCCACCTTTTTCATCACGCATCCAATGCGCAACTGTTGCGGGATTTGACAGGATCGCTCAGGCCCACGCATCAGCCATCCAGAAGTAGGCCCTTAAAAGGTGTCGAGGCCGAGGCGTCCACACTGTGCGCTCTCATTCCCCTTCTTCCTCCTCTGCCTCTCCATCGCATCTACTCTCGTCCTCGACACCGCCGCTCTGTCAGTGCGTAGCCCGTCCCCATGGTGAAGGACAAGACGGCGGCGCTGGAGCGTGCAAAGAAGGCGGTGGCACCGGCGAATGGCAAGAAGATGAATCGGGGGTCGTCGTCGAGGTCTGGTGCTGCTGCCGGGTTGGATTTAGGGAGACTGGATCCGATCTACGCTCCAACTAGAAGATCTGGAAGATCTGGCCGCCACTGGTTTGAACGCCACCGTGCGACGAGGCTGCCGGAGGGCGAGACAGAACCTCAGCCGCGGTCGGGTGAGTGCGTCCTTCTTGCTACCCATGTCGACCGTGGCTTCTCCCTTCCTCTGCATCCTTTCTTCCGGGGTTTTCTGAACTTTTTTGGTTCTCAACTTCACCACTTCTCTCCCAATACCATCACGTATCTCGCTGCGTTCATGTCTATGTGTGAGAACTTCTTGGGTTGTCGACCGCACTGGGGTCTCTTCAAGCATATCTTTACAATCCGCTCCCAGACCGTGAAGAAGGCGAATCCAAGTGATGAGAGGACACACGTGATCCAGATGTGCGGGGGTCTAGGGATCAAGATGAGGAAGATGATCACTTTTCCTCCCATGACACTTCCCGAGTCGGTTAGGAGCTGGCAGTAGACCTGGTTCTACGGTCAGAATATTGCGACCCCCGTCCAGTCGACCGGTCTTCCTCCTTTTTCCCTAGATCGAGCCCAGCAACCTTCTTCACTGTCCGTGACCGCGGCGAAGAAAGTAGAGATGGATATGTTGGTCGAGAGGGTAGTCCAGTTGGTCCGTCAGGGTGTAGCTGGCATGGGTTTACTGGAGGTGTTTCTTAGTCGATGCATCCAGCCGCTCCAAGCCCGTGACCACTCGATATGGATGTACTCGGGCGCCAACGACACTGCTCGGGTCCACCCAGAGGAGGTTCTGGACGAGACAGTGGTCATGTGGCTGACGAGCATTATCGAGAATAAGGATAACCCCAGGGGGCTAGGAGAGTCTATCCATTCAACGCTGACAACCAGCCGGACAAGGTTTGATCCTTGCTGTCGAGTGTACTTCAATCTGACTTGCAACTATTTCTGAATCCGGCTGATGTTTGATTGACTTCTTGCCTTGCATGTTTACACCGAGATGTATTTGATGCCGAATGGGGAACAAGCCCAAGAGCAAGCCCAGGAGGGAGCAGACATCGCAGAGGAGAGCGACAACTGGCAATCCCCCTGACGATGATGATGAATAAGAGAGTGATGAGTCGGACGATGAGGAGGAGGTCGACTCACCACCTCGCACCGAGCGCCAATCCAAGAAGTTCCATCATCCAGCGGGCGGGCACGGCAAGACTGTGGCTCCAAGTATGCAAGCACATAAGCGCACTCGGACTTTGACTCCGGAGCCGACAGAGAAGGTCGCCAAGCAGCCCAAAGTTGCTCCTTCAAAGTCTCGGAAGACCTTGCCAAAGATCAAGATGGGCGTTCCTGTTGTTTCTGCGTGAGTGTTCTGCTTTTCTGTGTTCTCTTACCGACTCGTACACCGCTCTGACCGAGTGGATCATGGCCTTTTCAGTGTTGCAACTTCTGGGGCCTCGATGGATATTGACAAGGCTCCGGGTGATGAGGAGACTGATGATGCGGCTACTTCCAAAGCTGGTACGTTCTTGTCATCTTGAATTTGTTTTGTCGACTGGGTTATCTGTCGATTGTGCCCTTATGGTTGCCTTTTGTTGCAGCTCTGTGGGACGTCATTGAGCTTCCCAATGATGAGGAAGAAGAGCCTCCGAAGGACACAGGAAGGAGGGCAGGGCTTCAAGCAGGAGGACGACCGCAGGCCAGGGGTCTCAGTCAACATCCGCACCGGAGGTGGTGGTCCAGCAATCCGGAGATCTGGCCCGGGAAAATGTTTCCTTTGCCAATCCACTATTGACTGCACGTCCCTTGGTGTTGACTGCTCAAGTCTCTGCTTCGCCTGCACAACTCCATGCTTTAGATCCTGTGATCACTCCGACTGTATTGCCGTCATCGCTCTTTGCTGCATATCATGCTCCATACGACTCACCGAGTGTTGCTAGGGAAGCCCTTCTCCAGGCAAACCTTGTGATGGAGCAGATGAAGATGGTGCATGAGGCCAGTCAGGTTGCCTACAATGCCATCATCGCTCTGCGAGTCAATGTCAAGGTCAGTTGGTTTCTGACTGGTCTCTCGATTAGTGGTAGTTGCAACTGCTGCTTCGTTGTTTGTAAGGTGTCCCTGGATGAGCATTTTGGAACCTTTATGTGCATCTATCATGGGTCTACATTTTGCATCCAATAACCCACTGGGTGTTTTGACTTAGTGTTGAATAGTACTCCTGCTTGACTCGACCAAGTTGAGTCGAGTGTTTTTTTGTACTAGTGGAGGCACGGAGAGTGCACCCACTGGGTGTAGTCCTCGAGACCGCCGTCGGGTGTTTGATGCGGCGGGGGTCTTTGTCGAATGACATTTCATTGTTCTTTCACTCGGTTGAATAGCTTGATCCGAATGGAATCCAGACCAGTGGGGCACGCCAAGTGCACCCACTGGGTGTAGTCCCCGAGACTGCGGTCGACTGCTGGCAGTCGGCTGGGGTCTGGGAATCTTTTTTTGCATACTCGTGCTGGGCAGACCATGCAGAGTGGTAAACCGAACCAGTGGGGGCACGCCAAGTGCACCCACTGGGTGTAATTCCCGAGACTACTGTTGAATGTTTGATTCAGAGGTAGTCTTAGAGCAATTTCCGCCGTGACTGTCCTTTGTTTCTGTTGACTGCCATATCTTATTTGCTGACCGCAGAAATCTTGTGATCTTGGAGCCCAATTTGCTGAACTTGAGAAGAAACAGAGCAGCCTCAACTTTGACCTGGAGTTGGCCAAGAAGAATTTCAAGAAGGCCCAGGAAGAAGCGGCTACCATGGGAGGTAATAATTCGTCGACTGTCCACCATATGACCTCTTTTTTTTAGTCCCTTGAACCGAGTGACTCCACTCGAACAGATGTGCGTAGTGAAAACTGTCAACTCCAAGCTCGTCTAAAGAATTTTATTTCTTTAGAGAAAATGAAGCAGGCTCTGGAGACGAAGGACCAACACCTTGCCGCAGCACAGAAGGAGGCGAGAGAAAACGGCACTTGCCGATAAGAAGCTGGCCTCACTCAGTAAGTTGGAAGAGGAGAACTCCAAGTTGAAGACTGTCATTACTGAGGCCAACCAGGAGGTTGCGAGGCTGAAGAAGGACAAGGAAACCTTGACTGACGAGGTTGGAAGTCTCAAGGCCAAGAAGGGTGAACTGGAGGCTTATCTGGGACAGCTTGCTGAGAAGCTGGTTTTGAAGCTTGAAGGTATTTCCTTTTATCCGACTGATTTGTCGATGTCGACTGACACATCTCATTGAATTGTCAACTCACTACCTTTCTGACTGTGCAGAACTTTGTCGAGGCTTCGAATCAGAGACTGGGCAGGTCGAGACAGGTCTTGACCCCATAAACTCTCCTGTCAAAGATGATGTCGCGATGAGCATGTTGCGATAGGAGTCTCGTCTGGATAGTGTCATGGACTATCTCGCTCGTCTGAAGGTGGCAATGTCGCGGGTTGACGCTAAACTCTGGCCTCAAGCAGAACTCCCAAAAGATCTCGAGTCTCTGATGACTCGACTGAATGAAATCCCTGGTCGAGTGGAGGAGTAGAAGAAGTCGTCTACTCGCTGTGGCACCGATGTTGCCCTGTTGTTGGTCCGAGTCCACTTCAAGGATGTCAGAGAAGACAAGCTGGCGGCTCTCAAGGTTGCCAACACTAAGAAGCTCAGCTTCTAGTCTTTCATGGACACCTTCCTTGACGTCGCCACCCGTATCGCAGACAGCATCGACCTTGACAGCTTCGTCGAGCCAGCAAGTCCTCCCCCTGCCGAGTGAACAAACATTATGCTCCACCTTTATTTGCCTCGGAATGCCGAGTGGTTTTGTAACCGTTAAAACCCTTTCAGGCCTAACGCCTGAGTGCTTCTGCCCGTTGCGGTTCTGAACTTGGGTTTCTTTGAATACGATGGTTTTGCCTTTATCGCTTTTGAATGTTTTTCGATCCCGAGTGAAACTTGATCCTGTCACCTTTCGGCACCTTGTCGTCCTTGCGGATCGCGATGGAGCGTACGTTGTACTTGTAACGCAGCTCTGACATTGTGTTCAATCGACACTTCATCGTCCTCACGGATCAGGATGGAGTGTACATTGTACTTGTGACGCAGCTTTGGCGATGTGTTCAATCGACACCTTGTTGTCCTTGCGGATCGGGATGGAGCGTAAGTTGTACTTGTGACATAGCTCAGAGGATCTTTGTGACTTAGGCGAGTACATTGTCGCAGCTAAGACCCTGAGTGGGAGGATTTCTCTCCACTTGGAGTGTTTTTAACTTAGGCGAGTACAGGGTCGCAGCTAAGCCTCCGAGTGGGAGGGTTGCTCTCCACTCGGAGTGTGTTTAACTTAGGCGAGTACGGGTTCGCAGCTAAGCCCCCGAATGGCAGGATTGCTCTCCGCTCGGAGTGTTTTTAACTTAGGCGAGTACGGGGTTGCAGCTAAGCTCCCATGTGGGAGGATTGCTCTCCACTCGGAGTGTTTTTAACTTAGGCGAGTATAGGGTCGTAGCTAAGCCCTCGAGTGGGAGGATTGCTCTCCACTGGGAGTGTTTTTACCTTAGGCGAGTACGGGGTCGCAGCTAAGCCCCCGAGTGGGAGGATTGCTCTCCACTCGGAGTAGTTTTTAACTTAGGCGAGTATGGGGTCGCGGCTAAGCCCCCCGATTGGGAGGATTGCTCTCCACTCGGAGTGTTTTTAACTTAG